>NC_069507.1:7258970-7378825 GCF_027579735.1 Bombina bombina
TGTGTGTGTGTAGGGAGTGTGTGTGTGTGTGTGTGTGTGTGTGTGTAGGGAGTGTGTGTGTGTGTGTGTGTGTGTGTGTGTGTAGGGAGTGTGTGTGTGTACGGGGGGGTGGGGTGGGGGGTGCATGCGCGCAAACACACACTGTATTTGTGAAAGCCAATGAGTTTTCAGAATTTTGCTTATCCTGTTTTTATGTTTTATTTCCAGGTCCAGGCTATGGGGCTCCTGGCGGAGGGGCTGGATATGGGGCCCCTTCTGGTGCACCAGGATATGGGGCACCCCAAGGGTTCCCTGGGTATGGAGGGCCTGGGTTTGGTGCCCCAGCTGGTGGTTTTGGAGCACCAGGTGCAGGTGGCTTTGGTGCCCCTAGTGCCGGTGGCTTTGGAGCTCCTCCTGGCGGGTACGGTGCACCTGCTGGTGGGTATGGGCCCCCTGCCGGAGGGCAGGGATACGGAGGCTATCAACAACCTTCTGCACAGACCTACGGAGGAGCAGTACCGGGGCAAGCTCCAGGTCAGTATGTAAAACAGTAATATGTTAGAGGGAACTGCTTGGCTAATAGTTGCTGTGATCTGGGTTATTCCTGCAGTTTCCCTGTACAGTTCATATACTGGAGTGTCCGACCTGCTCACATGTGGGGCCACATTGGATAGCTTTACATTTGCACAGCTAGTAAGATTGTATATTTATTTTTTTCTCTCAAAATGAGCAAAGATTTATCAAGATAAGTGGTCATGAACCTAAATATACACTCGGATATAAAGCAGTAAGAAGGTTGAGGTCGGAGAGTTAGTGGTGGTGAAATAAAGTCCTCTAGGCCCACACTGTATTCTTGTGCATTATTATTATTATTAGGTATTTGTAGAGCGCCAACAGATTCTGCATATAAACATAGGCGGTATACAAGGTAACATTTATAGGGATCAAATGGGTAGAGGTCCCTGCCCAGAGTTGCACTGTTGTAGTCAGCTCTTATGAAGGTGACCTACAAACAGCTGGGCTCATAGGCTTACATGCTAAGGGGTTCAAGGGGATAGCAGTGGAGATAGGGAGGTTAGTGTAGGTTGTAAGCGTCCCTGAACAGTAGAGTCTTTAGGGAGCGCTTGAAGCTTTCAAAACTAGAGGAGAGTCTTGTGGAGCAAGGCAAATGGTTCCACAAGATGGGAGCCAGTCTGGAGAAGTCCTGTAAACGGGAGTGTGAGAAGGTAACGAGAGGAGGAGAGTAGGAGATTGTTAGCAGAGCGAAGGGGACAGGAGGGAGAGTATCTGGAGACGGGAAGGAGCAATGCAGTTGAGGGCTTTGTATGTCAGAGTAAGGATTTTGTTTTTTAACCCTGGAGGCAAGAGGAAGCCAGTGAAGGGATTGGCAGAGAGGTGCAGCAGATGAAGAGCGACTTGTAAGGAAGGTGAGCCTGGCAGAGGCATTCATTATGGATTGTTAAAGATCTAGGCAGCAGCTAGGGAGACCAGAGAGGATGGAGTTGCAGTAGTCTAGGTACGAAAGGATGAGCGAGTGGATTAAAATCCTAGTTGTGTCTTGTGTAAGTAAATGTCTAATTTTAGAGATGGTTTTTTAAGGTGGAAGTGGTGACTGAAGTGAGGAGTGATCTGAGTCAAGTGTGACCCCAAGACATCGGGCATGCGGGTAATGGAGTTGTCGACAGTTATAAAGAAATGGGGGGTGGAGATTTTGAAAGAAGGGGGGGAAATAAGGAGCTCAGTTTTGGAGCGATTTAGCTTAATGTAGTGAAAAGACATCCAGGATGAGATATGAGAGACATTTAGTGACACGGTTAGCAAGGAAGGAGCTAGGTCTGGTGCAGAGAGGTAGATTTGGGTGTCATCGGCATACAAATGAAATTTAAAACCCGTGGGACTTTAATAAGGAACCTAATGACGCTTGTAGATTGAGAAGAGAAGGACAGAGCCTTGCGGTACCCCAACAGAAAGTGCTAACAGGGCAGAGGATGCCACATAGAAGGCTAGGTACGGTTAGACCAGTAGGAAGAGAACCACAAGAGAGCGGTGTCGCAAATGCCGAAGGATTGAAGGGTTTGGAGCAAAAGAGGGTGGTCAAAAGTATCAAAGGCTGCAGGCAGATCAGGGAAGATAAGCAGAGAGAAGTGGCCTTTGGATTTTGCTGTAAGTAGGTCATTGGTAACTTTAACAATAGCTGTCTCTGTGGAGTGATGTGGCAAAATCCAGATTGCAGTGGATCAAGGAGGGAGTTTAATGTAAGTTACTGAGATAGGCGTGCATATACTAGCTTTTCAAGAAGCTTTGAGGCAAGGAGGAGTAGGGAAATAGGGCAGTAGTTGGATGTGACCAGTGCATGTTTTAGAGATGAGGGAGAGGTTCAAAATGTGAGTATAGGGGTAAGAGTAGAAGAGAGGGAGGGGATGGGGTCGAGGGGACAGGTAGTGAGGTGTGAAGACAGTATAAGGGCAGAAACTTCTTCCTCAGTAACAGGGGCGAAAGAGCTAAATTTATGGATAATTGAATTTTGGATGATTGTGAGCTTTTGAGGGGGTGGGAGATTTTTCTGATGGAGTCGATTTTGTTATTGAAGTAGCTGTAGACTTGACGGCCCTGCTCTATACAGAGACTCTGCTGTAGGCTGGGACGGCCCTGCTTTATACAGGTTTTAACCAGCAGGAAATAACAAGCGAATTTATTAACACACATTACTAACCAGAGCTCCTAGACTGTATAACAGTATACCGCCATTATTTGCACATAAATGCCCGCCCATTTGTGTTTTGCGCATGTGCTGCTTGGAGGTGCAGGTTATATGTAAATGTAGAGAACGTAATAATAATTATGTAGATAAATCAGTAGCCTGCAGTGTGCAGTCTTTTGGCAGGTACCCTGTGCACGCTCCTCTGGTGAGGATACACTAGCTCATGCACAAGAGTGTACACCCCAGTCAGTGGCTAAGTAGTTTACTAACCGTTTTGTAGTTGCTATATCAGTGACTCAGGCTCTAACTTGTTGAAATATTGATCAGTAATTGTCTTGAACAGGTGGATACCCCAGCGGGCCGGCACCAGGACAGCCACAGGCGGTATGTTTTACCCTTGGCAAATGTTAACCCTTTCAGCTATTGTCCCAGTGATGCTGCTGCCACTGATGTTAAAGTAATACACCTGTAATGTGACTGTTTCTTGCACGTACCACACACTGCTTAGTCCTATTGTCACACCGGCAGTATCAGTGCTTCTATAATCCATAACCTGCTTCCTCAGTGTATTAAGATATGTATCATATTTGTTTAATTAAAGTTATATTATACACACAATCTGACTGAGCTAAATCCTCTTTCTTTTCTGGTATCGGAGGTGAAGACTAACAGTGTACTTGTGTGACGGGGAGCATAATGCAGATGTTACCCTTTTATAGCCCACATATAACAGCATCATTTCTTGCCAGATACACTAACGATCTTCCTCCTTTTTCTGTACATGGGTCATTTGGCAGGAACATAGTTTTCCTTTTACACTGAAGCCAGCTGTTTCCCCCAACCCTTTTAAACCTTATTTAAATATCAAGCACCCTTTAGCAATGAACAGATGCACAGGACAAACCTTTTACCAGGGACCTTTTTATGTATTTGACAATAATTGTGCCCATGTAAGATCAGTTTAAATTCCTTAAGTCTCCTAACTCTGATTTCTCTCCTATTCCCAAATACATTTTTACTTTTTCCTGCAATGTGGGGAAATAGGGTGTTGGACCAAGGTGACTGCGTGGCCACGGATATGCTTGCGAGGCTGGTATCTGCATGTGCTATTGGTTTGGTTGCTGTGCTGTTAACGTGTGATAGACTCACTGCACACAGTTTGGTTACAGTTGGTAACATATCTGGGATAATTCTGTCAGTGCCTCGTGTATGTAACTGGCAAATAAAACCATCACAAAATACATTTACCAAATTCAAATGAAATTAAAGTGACCAGGCAAAGATCCTCTGTAAATTAAACACATTAATTTTTCATCGCAGTGATTAGTGTGTTACACAACACATACAGTATTGTTTATAGTCATATTTTCTTTCCAATGGCATGGAGAGTCCACAAATTCATTTATTACTGTTAGGAATTAAACACCTGGCCACCAGGAGGAGGCAGACACCCCAGCCAAAGCATTAAGTATTCCTCCCACTTCCCATACTCCCCAGTAATTCTTTGCCTCTCTAACTAGGAGCTTGGCCAAGAAAAGGCTCTGAAGAAATATGGATATTTAGGGGCCGATTTATCATCGGTCTGTCCGACATGATCTGCTCAGCGGATCATGTCTGACAGACATTGATGAATGCCAATGGCATACGCTGTCAGCATTTATCATTGCACAAGCAGTTCACCAGAACTGATTGTGCAATGCGCCCCCTGTAGATTCGCTAGCAGGCGGTGTCAATCAGCCCGATCATAAAGGATCAGGCGGATTGATGTCTTCAGCCTCAGAGCAGGTGGACCAGTTATAGAGCAGCGTTCTTTAGACCACTGCTTCATAACTGCTGTTTCCGGCGAGCCTGAAGGCTCGCGCGGAACCCGGGGCATCAAGCTCCATTTGGAGCTTGCAATTCGGCCCCTTCGTTGTTTAATAGGTAGTTTCCCTGCAAGACAGGACTGGGGTTCACAGTGTAACCATATAATCCTCTGTGAGTTGTGGTGAAAGTTAACTACTGGATGTCGCAGGGAACTTCTCTGTCGTCCTCCTAGTACATATCTGCTAACACCCCTCAGGCAACCAATGTAAGCTTACACTGCTTTCCTTTTATCTCAGGTCCCTGTCAGCTGGATCATGGAGACTGTCGGACCTAGAAGACTGTGTCTGCATCACAGCGATGAACCTCTGAGGTATGTCCCATTTTCTCTCTCTCTCTTACTTGGGAGGATTTTTCTGGGACATGGCAGATGGGTGACAGGTGGCCACCGGCAACCTCACAAGGGGTATTTAATGTGATCAGGAGGATTTTGTAATGGGACCTAGGATCTATGGTGGTGGATTTTCACTCACATAAAGTTGGCAATGTTCTCACTTTGGGAGGAATTTTAGCTCTTCCTCTTTATCATTTGGACCTGGACTCTCAGCCTTAATTAAAGGAATTCTCTGAAACCGTGGGGTTTGACTTGCGGTTCAGTGTTAGACCGCCTTTTGCCCCATCAGATGCCACAGGATAAGCGGTTGTGGGACGCCCAATAGTACATCCCTGCTACTCGCTACTCTATTTGGGCATTTTAGAGTACTCGCTTCTCTCGGCCGCTCTTGTTCAGGGCGGGTGTGTTAGTAGCGCTATCTTGCGCACCTTTATTCAACAGCACGGTAGCGTTTTTTACCTTTAATTTGCTTTAAGTGGAGACAGAATCACCGCTTGTAGCGGAGGGTATGGGTGATTGGTTTGCACGCTTGGAAGTTTGAAGAGCGTAGCTAAGGGCGTGGCCTATCTCTTAGCAGTTCGCCATGCTGAATTGGCGCACGCTCTCCTATCCATGCCAGATCTGCTCTTTAACGCAGCAGAACCTGTTCGTGAGGCCCAGAAGGTGGTAAGTCGCTCCTGTTATGGAGTTTTTTGAGGGGACATTCTAATGGCTCCCTCCTACCAAATATTGCTGAGACAAACCCCTTAACGGGGAACGCTTTGTAAAGGATTAAGACAAATGTGTGCCTGGCCATCACCTTTTCTTCAACTGCTATGTCTAGCTTAACAATATATTTGGATGGAGGATGAATCTCCTTCTACATTTAGGAGGGTCCCTGTTAGTGTCGGTTATACCATGTGGCCACCGTGTTCCCTTCTACCATGTGGGCTGTTTATCTGATATTATTTTCTGGGGTCTCACTCATATGGTGTCTGAGACATACCCTGCACATCAAGTTTAGATGTCTGTTTCCTATATTTCTCAGGAATTGTATTTCTGACATTTGTCAGACTCGATCTCTTCTACCCTTTTTTAGTCCCTGTTTATTTTCTTTCTAATGACACAGAGTCCACAGATCATATAATTACTATTGGGAATATCACTCCTGCCCAACAGGAGGCAGCAAAGAATACCCAGCAAAGCTGTTAAATATCACCTCCCTTCCCTCCAACCCCAGTCATTCTCTTTGACTACGTTAGTGTAAGGAAGTGGTAAAGTTGGGTGTCTGGAAAGATTCTTCAATCAAGAGTTTATTATTTTATTTGCAGTACTAGTATGTGCTGTATTTACTCCAGTGTGTAGCTGTAGTCCATTTCAGTCTCTTCAGTAGAGCATTGGTGGCTTTTAAGCAAAGGGAACTTGTGGGACATAATTCTCACTGCGCTTCCCTCATATTTAAATAAAAGTTGCTGCCCTTATTATTTTCCACAGGTCCATGTGAGGGAAAGGACCTCTTAAACCTAGTGAGCTGCCTTGCTGCCAGGCAGATTTATTGTGGTAAGTGCTAATTTATTTTCTTAAGCAGCTTTAAGGAAAAAACATGGCACTTTACTATTTCCCTAACAGGGATATTTAATACATTACTCCTAGTGTTGTAAGGGGGGTTATGTATGGCAGTATTGCAGGAACTGGGGACTTGAGGAGAACTTGGCTCATTTTGGTGGTTTTATTAGGGCTTGTGTGAGGTAAAAATCTATCTCTTGCACACTTATTCTCTCACTTCCTGTGTATGGGGGAGAGATATCTGCATCTTATCGTTTTTAATTGTTAGCCTGTCATTACTGAAACAGCTCCAGTTTGGATTCAGGTTTTAAAAAATAAAGCAGTTTATTTTTAAATAGGCACCTTAGCAAAGCTATTGATGAGGTGTAGAGGCTGTTTGAGGTGCCTTTAAGATGTTTTTATTACTCAATATCTTGTAAAATAAAGCAGTTTCGTTTTTTCATTACATCAAAAATAAAGCAGTTTCATTTTAAAATTTAAAGAAACAGTAACATTTTTTCTTTATTTAAATTGTTCATAATTTAATTGTTTATTTATTCTGTTAAGATGGACCAAGACTCTGTTACAGATTACAGTTGTCCTTTATGTTTGATTGCTAATATTGTACCACCAATTCCTTTTTGTTCCTCATGTGTTGAGAGAACATTAAATCTTAAGGATAGATTTTTGAGCCTATATTGTCTAAGACGGATGCTGTCCAGGAGTCTTCTGACAATGTGCTAGATATGCTGCCTTTTTCTCCTCAGGTGTCCCAAATTTTAGTACCCATTAATTCAATGCCCTACGCTTCTTCTCAAGCTCCGGCTGGGGTCTCCTTGCAAGACATTGCTTCCCTCGTGTCTTCTGCAGTTTCTGATGCATTGTCTGCTTTTCCCATGCTACAGGGAAAGCGCAAGAATAAGTCTAAAGAATCAGTGCGTAAGGTATCTGACTCTTTCGTGGCTATTCCGAATGCTTCCTCTCATAAATCTAATGAGGATTTTTCGGTAGCATCTGAGGGTGAAATCTCAGATTCTGACAGTGTAATGCCTTCCTCTGATGCTGAAGTTTACTACTCAAGGAGGTTTTGGCTACTCTGGACGACTCTGACTCTACTGTCATTGTCAACCCTAAAAAGTCTAGTAAACTTAACCAGTATTATGATGTACCTTCCATGCTGCAATGTTTTCCCGTACCAGATTGGGCTTCAGAAATTATTGTGAAGGAATAGGAGAAGCCGAGTATTCCTTTTTCTCCTATCTTTAAGAAGATGTTTCCCATTGATGACTCTATCAAAGAGTCTTGGCAAACGGTCTCCATGGTGGAAGGGGCAATTTCCACTTTAGCTAAGAGAACTACTATTCCCATAGAGGATAGCTGTTCTTTTAAGGATCCTATGGATAAGAAACTGGATTGCCATTCTGGCTCTCGGTGCCTTGTGGTTGAAATCTTGGTCGGCAGATGTGTCGTTTAAGCTTTTGGCTATTCCTTACAAGGGTAAGACCTTGTTTGGCCCAGCTTTGGCTGAGATTATTTCTGATATTATAGGAGGAAAAGGACGTTTCCTCAGGGTAAGAGAAATAAGCAGGAGGGACGTCAGAGTAATTTTCGTTCTTTTCGAAACTTCAAGGGTAAACCTTCCTCTTCCCTCTACAAAACAGGAACAGTCCAAGCCTTCCTGGAGACCCATCCAATCTTGGAATAAGGGAAAGCAATCCAAGAAGCCAGCTAATGATCTAAAGTCAGCATGAAGGGTCTGCCCCCGATCCAGGACCGGATCTTGTGGGGGGCAGACTTCCTTTTTCGCTCAGGCTTGGGTTTGAGATGTTCAGGACCCTTGGGTGATATACATGGTCTCCCAGGGATCTAAACTAGAATTCAAGACCTTTACCCCCGGGGCAGATTTATTTTCTCTAGATTCTGTCAAACCGATAAAGAGGCATTCTTACGTTGTGTTTGGGATCTATCCAAAATGGGGGTGATCGTTCCTGTTCCAATTCAGGAACAGGGTCTGGGATTTTACTCCAATCTGTGGTACCCAAGAAAGTGTGAATCTTCAGTCCAATCTTGTAGCTCAAGAGTCTAAACAAATTTCTCAGAGTGCCGTCCGTCAAAATGAAAACTATTTGTTTCTTCCTTCATTCCTTCATTCTTCCTTTAGTTCAAGAGGGTCAATTTATGACAACAGTAGATTAAAGGGACACTGAACCCAAATTTTTTCTTTCGTGATTCAGATAGAGCATGCAATTTTAAACAACTTTCTAATTTACTCCTATTAATTTTTCTAAATTTTCTTTATTTGAAAAAGAAGGCATCTAAGCTATTTTTCTCCAACATAGGTGTGTCCGGTCCACGGCGTCATCCTTACTTGTGGGATATTCTCCTCCCCAACAGGAAATGGCAAAGAGCCCAGCAAAGCTGGTCACATGATCCCTCCTAGGCTCCGCCTACCCCAGTCATTCTCTTTGCCGTTGTACAGGCAACATCTCCACGGAGATGGCTTAGAGTTTTTTAGTGTTTAACTGTAGTTTTTCATTATTCAATCAAGAGTTTGTTATTTTCAAATAGTGCTGGTACGTACTATTTACTCAGAAACAGAAAAGAGATGAAGAATTCTGTTTGTATGAGGAAAATGATTTTAGCAACCGTAACTAAAATCCATGGCTGTTCCACACAGGACTGTTGAGAGCATTAACTTCAGTTGGGGGAACAGTTTGCAGTCCTTGCTGCTTGAGGTATGACACATTCTAACAAGACGATGTAATGCTGGAAGCTGTCATTTTCCCTATGGGATCCGGTAAGCCATGTTTATTACGATTGTAAATAAGGGCTTCACAAGGGCTTATTTAGACTGTAGACATTTTTTGGGCTAAATCGATTGATATTAACACTTATTTAGCCTTGAGGAATCATTTATTCTGGGTATTTTGATATAATAATATCGGCAGGCACTGTTTTAGACACCTTATTCTTTAGGGGCTTTCCCAAAGCATAGGCAGAGTCTCAGGGCGGAGTCTCACTCCTGCCACCTGTCTGCTATCCACATCCCGGGAGTGGAAAATTGGGAAGCGGATTTTCTGAGTCGTCAGACATTGCATCCGGGGGAGTGGGAACTCCATCCGGAAATCTTTGCCCAAGTCACTCAACTTTGGGGCATTCCAGACATGGATCTGATGGCCTCTCGTCAGAACTTCAAAGTTCCTTGCTACGGGTCCAGATCCAGGGATCCCAAGGCGGCTCTAGTGGATGCACTAGTAGCACCTTGGACCTTCAAACTAGCTTATGTGTTCCCGCCGTTTCCTCTCATCCCCAGGCTGGTAGCCAGGATCAATCAGGAGAGGGCGTCGGTGATCTTGATAGCTCCTGCGTGGCCACGCAGGACTTGGTATGCAGATCTGGTGAATATGTCATCGGCTCCACCTTGGAAGCTACCTTTGAGACGAGACCTTCTTGTTCAGGGTCCGTTCGAACATCCGAATCTGGTTTCACTCCAGCTGACTGCTTGGAGATTGAACGCTTGACTTTATCGAAGCGAGGTTTCTCAGATTCTGTTATCGATACTCTTGTTCAGGCCAGAAAGCCTGTAACTAGAAAGATTTACCACAAAATTTGGAAAAAATATATCTGTTGGTGTGAATCTAAAGGATTCCCTTGGGACAAGGTTAAGATTCCTAGGATTCTATCCTTCCTTCAAGAAGGATTGGAAAAAGGATTATCGGCAAGTTCCCTGAAGGGACAGATTTCTGCCTTGTCGGTGTTACTTCACAAAAAACTGGCAGCTGTGCCAGATGTTCAAGCCTTTGTTCAGGCTCTGGTTAGAATCAAGCCTGTTTACAAACCTTTGACTCCTCCTTGGAGTCTCAATTTAGTTCTTTCAGTTCTTCAGGGGGTTCCGTTTGAACCCTTACATTCCGTTAATATTAAGTTATTATCTTGGAAAGTTTTGTTTTTAGTTGCAATTTCTTCTGCTAGAAGAGTTTCAGAATTATCTGCTCTGCAGTGTTCTCCTCCTTATCTGGTGTTCCATGCAGATAAGGTGGTTTTACGTACTAAACCTGGTTTTCTTCCAAAAGTTGTTTCTAACAAAAACATTAACCAGGAGATTATCGTACCTTCTCTGTGTCCGAAACCAGTTTCAAAGAAGGAACGCTTGTTGCACAATTTGGATGTTGTTCGCGCTCTAAAATTCTATTTAGATGCTACAAAGGATTTTAGACAAACATCTTCCCTGTTTGTTGTTTATTCAGGTAAAAGGAGAGGTCAAAAAGCAACTTCTACCTCTCTCTCTTTTTGGATTAAAAGCATCATCAGATTGGCTTACGAGACTGCCGGACGGCAGCCTCCCGAAAGAATCACGGCTCATTCCACTAGGGCTGTGGCTTCCACATGGGCCTTCAAGAACGAGGCTTCTGTTGATCAGATATGTAGGGCAGCGACTTGGTCTTCACTGCACACTTTTACCAAATTTTACAAGTTTGATACTTTTGCTTCTTCTGAGGCTATTTTTGGGAGAAAGGTTTTGCAAGCCGTGGTGCCTTCCATTTAGGTGACCTGATTTGCTCCCTCCCTTCATCCGTGTCCTAAAGCTTTGGTATTGGTTCCCACAAGTAAGGATGACGCCGTGGACCGGACACACCTATGTTGGAGAAAACAGAATTTATGTTTACCTGATAAATTTCTTTCTCCAACGGTGTGTCCGGTCCACGGCCCCGCCCTGGTTTTTTAATCAGGTCTGATAATTTATTTTCTTTAACTACAGTCACCACGGTACCATATGGTTTCTCCTATGCTATTATTCCTCCTTAACGTCGGTCGAATGACTGGGGTAGGCGGAGCCTAGGAGGGATCATGTGACCAGCTTTGCTGGGCTCTTTGCCATTTCCTGTTGGGGAGGAGAATATCCCACAAGTAAGGATGACGCCGTGGACCGGACACACCGTTGGAGAAAGAAATTTATCAGGTAAACATAAATTCTGTTTTTTTGTTCAGAACCGTGGAAAGCACTGGTTTATTGATAGGTGAATTCACCAAAAATTGGCCGGCATCTAAACATACATTCTTGCATTTCAAATAAAGATACCAAGAGAATGAAAAGAATTTGATAATAGGAGTAAATTAGAAAGTTGCTTAAAATTGCATGCTCTATCTGAATCACGATAGAAAAGATTTGGGTTCAGTGTCCCTTTAAGGGATGCGTACCTTCATGTTCCCATCCACAGGGATCATCACAAGTTTCTGAGATTTATTTTTCTCCACAAACCCTTCCAATTTGTGGCTCTTTTAGGTCTTGCTACAGCTCCCAGATTTTTTCAAAGATTCTGGGAACTCTGTTGGCAGTGCTCCGGTTACAGGCTATTGCAGTGGCGCCTTATCTGGACGACATTCTGGTTCAGACCCAGTATTTTCATCTAGCAAACTCCCACACGGAGATGCTCTTACCTTCCTATGTTCTCATGGTTGGAAGGTGAGTCTGGAAAAGAGTTCCTTAATTCCATCTACAAGAGTAGTCTTCTGAGGAACAATAATAAACTCCATATTGATGAAGATATTTCTGACAGAGGACAGAGAATTCAAAGTTTTCGATGCTTGTCTGACACTTCAATCCTCTCTTCAGCCATCAGTGGCTCAATGTATGGAGGTAATCGGTCTAATGGTAGCTGCTATGGACATCATCCCGTTTGCTCGTTTTCCACCTCAGGCCTTTGCAGTTAGGCATGCTCAGGCAGTGGAACGGGGATTATTCGGATCTATCTCTGCAAATTCATCTGGGTCAGATGACAAGAATGTCTCTTCCTTGGTGGTTGTCTCAGGATCATCTCTCCCAGGGAATCTGTTTTTAGCTGACCCTCCTGAGTGATTGTGACAACGGACGCCAGCCTACTAGGTTGGGAAGCAGTCTGGGGCCTTCTACGGGCTCAGGGGACATTGACTCGGGAGGAGTCTGTTCTTCCCATAAACATTCTAGAGCTGAGAGCATTCTTCAATGCTCTTCTAGCCTGGCCTCAGTTGGCTTCAGCCCAGTTTATCAGATTTCAATCGGACAACATTTCCTCAGTGGCTTAAATCAATCATCAGGGAGGATCTCGGAGCTCCTTAGCCATGTCAGAAGTGTCCAAGATTTTTCAGTGGATAGAGACCCTCAACTGCTGTCTATCTGCGATCCACATTCCAGGAGTGGACAATTGGGAGGCATTTTTTCTGAGCAGACAGACCTTTCTCCCGGGGGAATGGGAACTTCATCCGGAAGTGTTTTTCCAACTTGATTCCCAAATGGGGACAGCCGGATTAAGATCTCATAGCATTTCGTCAGAATGCCAAGCTCCCGAGGTACGCGTCAAGGTCCAGGGATCCTCAGGCGGTACTGATGCTCTGGCGGTTCCTGGAATTTTCAGTCTAGCATACCTTTTTTTTTCCTCTATTCGCTCTTCTTCCTCTGGTCGTTGCTTGAATCAAACAAGAGGGCGTAGCTGATTCTTATTGCTCTGGCGTGGCCTCGCAGGATCTGGTATGTAGACCTGGTGGAGATGTCATCTCGTCCACCTTGGAGACTTCCATTGAGAAAGGACCTTTTACATCAGGGGTCTTCCTTCATCCATATCTAGTTTCTCTGAAGCGGACTGCTTGGAGATTGAATGGTTGATTTTTATCTAAGCATGGATTTTCAAAGTCAATCATTGAGACCATGATTCAGGCTTGTAAGCCTGTGAGTAGAAATATTTACCATAAGATATGGCGTAAATATCTGTATTGGTGTGAATCCAAGGGCTACTCTTGGAGTAGTTAGGATTCCTAGAATTCTGTCTTTTCTCCAAGAGGGCTTGGAGAAGAGTTTATCGGCAAGCTCCCTATCAAATATCTGCCTTGTCTATTTTGTTACATAAATGTCTGGTGGATGTACCAGACGTGCAATCGTTATATCAGGCCTTGGTCAATATCAGGCCTGTGTTTAAACCGGTTACTCTTCCTTGGAGTCTTTATCTAGTTCTTAAAAGTTCTTCATCAGGCTCCATTTGAGCCTCTGCATTCCTTGGATATTAAATTATCTTGAGGTTTTGTTCTGGTTGCTATTTTATCTGCTTGTAGAGTTTCAGAGATCTCAGCATTATAGTATGAGGCTCCTTATCTTTTCATTTGGATAAGGTAGTTTTGTGTACTAAGTAGGGTTTCTCCCTAGTGATTTCCGATCGGAAAATTAATCATGAGATTGTTGTTCCTTTCTTGTGTCCTACCTTTCTTCTCAGAAGGAACGTCTGCTGCACAATCTGGACGTGGTGCGTGCACTGAAATTCTATTTACAGGCGACTAAGCATTTTCATCAGTCTTCTGTTTTGTTTGTGGTTTTCTCTGGAAAACGTAAGGGGCAGAAAGCTACGGCCACTTCTCTTTCTTTGGGGCTGAAGAGTATCATTCGCTTGGCCTACAAAACAGCGGGACAGCAGCCTCAGAGAGTTACGGCTCATTCTACGAGGGCTGTTTTCTCTTCCTGGGCATGCAAAAATGAAACTTCTGTGGAGCAGATTTGCAAGGCTGCAACTTGGTCCTCTCCACACTTTTTCTAAAATTCTATTAATTTGATACTTTTGCTTCGGCTGAGGCTTCTTTTGGGAGAAGGGTTCTTCAAGCAGTGGTGCCTTCGGTTTAGGTTCCCTGTCTTGTCCCTGCCATATCATGTGTCCTCTAGCTTGGGTATTGATTCCCAATAGTAATTAGATGATCCGTAGACTCATTGTGTCATTAGAAAGAAAACAAAATTTATGCTTACCTGATAAATTTATTTATTTCTTGACATGAGTCCATGGCCCGCCCTGTTTTTAAGACACCTCTGCACCTTGTTTCCTTTCTCTCCTTTGCTTCAGTCGAATGACTGGGGTTGGAGGGAAGGGAGGTGATATTTAACAGCTTTGCTGGGTGCTCTTTGCCACGTCCTGCTGGGCAGGAGTGATATTCCCAATAGTAATTAGATATTCAGTGGACTCATTGTGTCAAGAAAGAAAGAAATTTATCAGGTAAGCATAAATTTTGTTTTCATGATGTTCCCTTACATAGGGCATATATAGATCTCCCTGGGGTTTTCATTATTTCTGTGGCAAACCTAGCCACTTCTGGACTATAATGTAAGAAAGGTTGTCTATAGGCTGTATTGTGTGCTATATAGATGTGACAGACCCTTCTGTCAGTACTGAAGGAGTTAACTGTGTTCAGCTTTAAGAAGCTATTGTGTACTGTCATTAAAGTTAGTGATAAACAGTCCATTGTTTAATCACATCTAGAGAGCAGACGCCTAGTGATAAGAAAAGCCAAACGTGT
This sequence comes from Bombina bombina, assembly GCF_027579735.1. NCBI lineage: Eukaryota > Metazoa > Chordata > Amphibia > Anura > Bombinatoridae > Bombina > Bombina bombina. The sequence continues at coordinate 7,273,679 of NC_069507.1, forward strand.
CTGGTGTTTAAGTTGTTATCTGCCTAAGTAAAGTAATGTACAACATTCTTTGAACCCCCCTTCTGGGGGGTCAGACCTGCATAAATACTGGGCATATGAGCCTTAATAATGTACATTCTGTTTTAAACCTGATAACTGGCTGGGTTGTGAATTGCTGATTCCCTATGCAGGACATTGTTCCCTGGTGTTAACCCTTGGTATCCTGTTGGTACCGTTACAATTTCCTTATCTTTTGTGAAAATTATTTTTATTTATTCTCAATGGGAGTTTGTACTTCACTGAAGAAGTTACCAGGGGCGTTGTCATTTTTATGCTGAACCTTTTTACATCATCTCCTAATTGGGATAGTGGTAAAAATATGGACTAGGAAGAAATATTTTATTAGCGTTGCCAAATTATTTTACATATTTCCTTTGGAAAAAATGCCTCTCTGAGAATAACATGTGCAATGTTTTTTCTTTTTCTTTTCCCTTCTGTTAGGAGAGATATTTGCACTATCAGAGTGTGTATTTTTAATTTTACACTCTGAACCTAAGACCTAAGTGGCCTAAGGGATAACTTCCCTGCCTAGCAAGCTGTTGACTTAGAGTTTTTAATCCTGCTGTGGTTATTTTGCCACGATAAATAATCAGACCCAGATATTTTAGCATTAATGATTTTCACTGTGTTGTTATCAGTGCAGTGGCTTGTAGAAATCGAGTTTTCACAGATGTAAACTCTTGAGCAGGCAGGGTTTTTGAATCCTGAGACTCGAGTCTCTTATAGCATATGTGCGTATGCTGCAAAAAAAAACAACTAAATAACTTTTACAGTCATCTATGCAAGTTTATTTGCATTGTTAGTGTGTAATCTTACTTATGCTTATATGGTAGATAAGTGTCTGGTATTTCTTAGGAATACCAGTGGTCTACCTTGATTACCTTAAGGGATGCACCCCGATCCGGGACTGGATCATGCAGGGGGCAGACTTGCTTTTTGTCAAGACACTTGGTCTCCTGACTTTTGGACATCCTGGGTTTTGAAGTAGTCTCCAGGGGTACAGGATAGGCTGTGGATCTTGCCATCCAAGAGGCAGTTTCCTTTTGTCAAAACTTTTTGTGGTTCCCAAGAAAGTGGGAACTTTCCGTTCTATTCTGGATTTTAAGTGTCAACAAATTTCTAAAAGGCTCTGTCCTTCAAGATGGAGACTATCAGATATATACTTCCATTGGTTCAAGAGGGTCAGTTCATGACCAATATATACCTGAAGGACACATACCTTCATGTTATGATCATCAGGGAACATTTTCATTTTCTGCAGTTTGCCTTTCTGGACAAACATTTTCAATGTGTAGCCCTGGTCTGACCTCGGGTCCAAGGATCTTTATGAATGTGTTAGGAGCTCTTCTAGCAGTGGCCAGGATGCATGGATTTGCAGCGGCCCCTTACCTGGACGATATCTTGGTTCAGGCTCCATCTTTTCCTTTTGCAAGGTCTCACATGTACTCTTGTCCCTTCTTCGGGACCATGGGTGGAAGATAAATCTGGGCAAGAGTTCTCTGGTCCTCAAAACCAGGGTGTGTGTTTAAGGGTACAATCACAGATTTTTCTGACAGATGTCAGGCGAGCAAAACTCTTCTCGACTTCAGTCATCTGCAGGCCTGTCAGTGGCACAATGCATGGAAGTAGTGGGTTTCATGGTGGCTACCATGGATATTATTCCTTTTGCTCGCTTTCATCTGCGACCTCTACAACTATGTATGCTCCGTCAGTGGAACGGATCATTCTGACCTATCCCAACAGATCGTCCTGGACAGCCATACATGAGACCATTGTGGGAGATTGTGACTTCGGACACCAGCCTTCTGGGCTGGGGTGCAGTCTGGGGTCCTCTGAACGCACAGGGGATCTGGTCTCTGGAGGAGTCTTCTCTCCCCATCAACATTCTGGAATTGAGAGCCATCTTCAATTGTCTGATGCCGTGGCCTCAACTTCAATCTGTCCGGTTTATCAGATTTCAATTGGACAACATAATGTCTGTGGCTTATATCAATAATCGGGGAGAAACGAGTAGTTCTCTGGCTATGAAGGAAGTCTTTCTCATCCTTCAGTGGGCTGAGACCCACAATTATCTTATTTCAGCCTTCCATATCCCGGGAGTGGGCAATTGGGAGGCGGATTACCTGCTCAGAGACGTTTCATCCTGGGGAGTGGGCTCTTCATCCGGAGGTGTTCTCTGAGAACCCAGGTGGGGGTGTTCTTAGAGAGATCTCATTGCCTCTCATCTCACTGCCACACTGCCCATGGGTCATAATCTAGGAACCCTCAAGCAGTATTGGTGGACATGTTAGCGGTTCCTTAGAAGTTCATTCCTGTTTCCTCTGTTTGCTCTCCTTCACCGGGTAATAGCCTGCATCAAACAGGTGCGGTCCTCTGTAATTCTAATTGCTCCAGCTTGGCCTCACAAGACCTGGTTCGCAGATATAGTGAAGATGACTTTCTCTCCTCCATGGAGGTTGCCTCAGAATGGACCTTCTGCTTCAAGGCCCATTCCTTTAACATAATTTAGATTCTTTAAGGCTGACTATGCTCTGTTGTAGCTGACTTCGCTCTGTTGTGGCTGACTTCGTGGAGATTGGAAGCATAGTTCTGTCTAAAAGAGGTTTTTCTGACTGGTTTGTTCAGGCTTGTAAGCTGGTAATTCGTCTGAGGTTTCACAAGGTGTGGTGCACCTACCTAACCTGGTGTGAGGCTCAAGGTTTTCCTTGGCTCAAGGTGAGTGTTACTCAAATTATTTTGTTTCTCCAAGAAGGTTTGGAGAAAGGATTGTCAACTAGTTCTCTCAAAGGACAGGTTTCTGCCCTTTCTGTATTACTAAACAAAAAGTTAGCTAATCTTCCTAACATTTCAATATTTTGTTCAGGGCCTTGTCACAATCAGGCCTGTGTTTAAACCTGTTGCTCCACTTTGGAGCCTTAATCGTGTTCTTCCTGCTCTTCAACAGGCTCGATTTGAGCCTATGCATTCTGTTGATATTAATCTTTTATTTTGGAAAGTTTTTTTTTTTTTTTTTTTTTTCTGGCTACTTCTGCTCATAGAGTCTCAGAATTATCTGCCTTAGTGTGATCCCCCTTATCTTATTTTCCATGCGCCTAAGGCTGTTCTTCGTACCAAGTTGGGTTTTCTACCTAAGATGGTCTCTGACTGCAATGCAATCAGGAGATCATAGTTCCTTCTTTTTGTCCTAATCCTTCTTCTCAGAAGGGGCGTTTGTTGCACAATCTGGATGTGGTGCGTGCTTTGAAATTTTTATATCCATGCTACTAAGGTTTTTAGACCATCTTTCTCCTTGTTTGTGGTGTACGCCGGTAAGCGCAAGGGTCAGAAAGCCACTGCGACTACCCTTTCCTTTTGGTTGAGTGTGATTCGTTTGGCTTCAGAGGAAACCGGTCAACAGCCCCCTGAGTGGATTATGGCTCACTCTACTCGTATTGTGTCTTTTTATTGGGCTTTTAATTTTAAGTAAGAATCTGTGGAACAAAGGCGGCTACCTGGTCATCTTTACGTACCTTTTTCAAAGTTTTACAAGTTTTGATGTTTTTGCCTCAGCTGAGGCTTCTTTTGGGAGAAAAGTGCTTCAAGCGGAGGTGCCTTCAGATTGTGTCCGCCTGCCTTATTTTACCTCCTAGTTCATTCTGTGTCCTCTCTAGCTTGAGTATTAGATTACCAACAGTAATGAATGATTGTGTGGACTCTCCCTGCCATTGGAAAGAAAACCAAATGTATGCTTACCTGATAAATTATTTTCTTTCCTGGCATGGAGAATCCACAAACCTACCCTGTTTTTAAGGCTACTCTTTTTTTTTTTTTTTTTTTTTTTTTTTTTTTTTTCCCAAGCTTTCTGGCACCTCCTATCCACCTAGTGTTTCTCCTACTTTTCCATATTTCCTCAGCTGAATGACTGGGGGAGTATAAGAAGTGGGAAGGATACTTAATGCTTTGGCTGGGTGTCTTTGCCTCCTCCTGGTGGCCAGGTGTTGAATTCCCAACAGTAATTAATTAATTTGAGGACTCTCCATGCCAGGAAAGATTATTATTATTATTATTATTATTATTATATTTTTTTTTTTTTTTTTTTTTTTAAGGTAAGCATAAATTTTGTCATCGCATAGTAGTGTCATGGCACAAATCATGGTTTTACTTTTACAAACCTATAACCTATTTGTGCAGAAACCTAAACCTATTTTATACCACGTGGCACTTGTTATCCGCACCACCTATTTACCCAGGGTACTTTCGTTCATCATTCAGATACAGCAGTAACTTTCTAATTTGCCCTATTATAAAAAAAAAAAAATTCTCTTTTTTTTAAAAAAAATGGAATGTAAGCTTAGGAGTCAGCCCATTTTTGGTTCAGCACCCTGAGTAGAGCCTGCTGATTGGTGGCTACATTTATCTGAGATGTAAAACTACAATGTGTCCATGTAATTATTTACCTTTGTCAGGAATTAGATGTGTCCTGTAGTAACACAATAAAGCGATTCTCATCTTTATTTAGAAAGTCGCTGCTTAAAGAGAATTTCATTTTTCCAGCCCACCTGATGATTTATGTGCCAGGATACTACAGGTTCCCCAGGAACCCCCCTATAGAACAATTTGTTTTGGATCTCCCAGAAAATGCTGCACTTTAACCAAACACGTTCTGTGTTATAAATTCATCTTCTTGTGAAGCACCAAACATTGTGTTTCCTGTCTCAGTGTGTTGTGTTCCAGCAGTCATGTGCTCTGTTAACATGAAAACTATTTTGTCAGCCTTTCGCAGCTGCCATGAGCGCCACACAGGGCACAATAAAACCAGCCGCCAATTTTGATGCTTTAAGTGATGCTGAAAAGTTACGGAAGGCAATGAAAGGGTTTGGTAAGTGATTTATAATATATATACATTATGGTAGTCAAATTCACGTTAAAACCCTGAGCAGTTTTAATCCTCTGTTCTAAGTTTCTTGATTTACGTTTAGAGTCAAATATTGTTGTTTTACCATAACCGCCTCATGGTTTATGTAGGAACGGACGAGCAAACCATTATTGACATTGTGGCAAATCGCTCTAATGACCAGAGGCAGAAGATTAAGGCTGCGTTTAAGACTGCTTATGGGAAGGTGAGAGCACAGCGCACAGTCGGGCCCCGCTCGTCTGCGACTAATTGTAATGAGATTATCCTGGTGACTGATATGCAATCTTCTGTAAGCTTTTCTATATTAAACGCTTATTTGTTGGAGAATTTGCAGCAGCGTCTGTGTTAATGTCTGATGAGGTGGTATATGCTGTAAACTGCCTTTTTAGTCTTTATTTTTAGCTATGCAAACTAGTACCAATGAGGCTTGTCCAACTCCAGCCCTTGAGGGCCACACACAAGACTGCTGGTTATAAATGATGACATTATTCATTCTTGTTTGCCGACTTAATTTGGCCACTGATACAATATAACGTTCTTGCTTAATGGTGTCTGCAGGAAGGGGCTGTCTAATGCATATTTTTATGTTTGCAGGATTTAATAAAAGATTTAAAGTCTGAACTTAATGGTAATGTTGAGGAGCTGATTATCGCTCTCTTTATGCCGTCTACATACTATGACGCCTGGAGCTTGTACCATGCCATGAAGGTAATGACCCCATGACATTTGTATCTGTGCACATCTTGCAGTTTGTCTCATACGTTTTATTGTGCAAGGCTCAGTTTGTTCCTTTTACAGCAAGAGATAAAAGTGTACAGAATATGGCTGCAGAGTGAGAGGCACTGTTGGTGTGCGATATAGTGCGACTACAGTGATATAGTGCGGCTACAGTGATATAGTGCGGCTACAGTGATATAGTGCGGCTACAGTGATATAGTGCGGCTACAGTGATATAGTGCGACTACAGTGATATAGTGCGGCTACAGTGATATAGTGCGACTACAGTGATATAGTGCGGCTACAGTGATATAGTGCGGCTACAGTGATATAGTGCGGCTACAGTGATATAGTGCGGCTACAGTGATATAGTGCGGCTACAGTGATATAGTGCGGCTACAGTGATATAGTGCGGCTACAGTGATATAGTGCGACTACAGTGATATAGTGCGGCTACAGGGATATAGTGCGGCTACAGGGATATAGTGCGGCTACAGGGATATAGTGCGGCTACAGGGATATAGTTAGCACAAGCTTTATAGACCTGGACGGTTAACCCCTTATTGCCTGGTCACATAACTTTAGTACAGTGAGACGGATTTGTCAGCATGTGCCATTAGAGTGCAATATAGTGCGACTACAGGGATATAGTTAGCACAAGCTTTATAGACCTGCACGGTTAACCCCTTATTGCCTGGTCACATAACTTTAGTACAGTTAGGCACTGTCAGCATGTGCCATTAGAGTGCAGCTACAGGGATATAGTTAGCACAAGCTTTATAGACCTGGATTGTTAACCCCTTATTGCCTGGTCACATAACTTTAGTACAGTGAGACGGATTTGTCAGCATACGCCATTAGAGCGCAATATAGTGCGGCTACAGGGATATTAGTGTGAGCTTATGAGTGTGTGGTGTCCGACCTGGATGGTTAACCCCTGGTCACATAACTTTAGTACAGTGAGACAGATTTGTCAGCATGTGCCATTAGAGTGCAATATAGTGCGACTACAGTGATATAGTTAGCACAAGTTTTATAGACCTGGATTGTTAACCCCTTATTGCCTGGTCACATAACTTTAGTACAGTGAGACGGATTTGTCAGCATGTGCCATTAGAGTGCAATATAGTGCGGCTACAGGGATATAGTTAGCACAAGTTTTATAGACCTGGATTGTTAACCCCTTATTTCCTGGTCACATAACATTAGTACAGTTAGGCACTGTCAGCATGTGCCATTAGAGGGCGATATAGTGCGGCTACAGGGATATAGTTAGCACAAGCTTTATAGACCTGGATTGTTAAAGGGACACTGAACCCAAATTTCTTCTTTTATGATTCAGATAGAGCATGACATTTTAATCGACTTTCTAATTTACTCCTATTATCAATATTTCTTTGTTCTCTTTATTTTAAAAGCAGGAATGTAAATCTTAGCAGCCAGCCCATTTTAGGTTCAGCACCATGGATAGCGCTTGCTTATTGGAGGCTTCATTCACCCACCAATAAGCACGCATAACCCAGGTTCTCAACCAAAAATGGGCCTATACATCAAATTCCTGCTTTTTAAATAAAGATAGCAAGAGAGAAGAAAAATTGATGGAAGAAAAAATGTGGGTTTAGTGTCCCTTTAACCCCTTATTGCCTGGTCACTTAAATTAGTTTAGTTAGTGCCTAGCTCCTCCTGTTAAGGTAACCTGATGGAAACCTGTAATCATTTCACTGGTCTGTGTGACTAAACAGTCTGAATTGTATGTTGTGAGTGTGAGTTTCTCCTCCCCACCACTCCTTCAGTAAACAACAAAATTGTTTAGAGAGCCACAGGTACAAATTTCTAAACTTGATTAACTATAATGTTGGTAATCTGGATTAGAATCTATTGCCCGAGTGTCATTATTTAAATAGGAGCTCGATTAGATACTAGCATTTAAGTCTGTTGTAAACCCTCCACAGTCAGTCAAAGAAATTCCCTAATCCATGTAACTTCTATTGTCTCTAGGGAGCAGGTACTCAGGAGCGAGTTCTCATTGAGATTCTGTGTACGCGGTCAAACAGTGAAATCCGCAACATTGTAGCCTGTTACAAATCTGAGTTTGGCCGAGACATTGAGAAAGATATCCGATCGGACACCTCGGGGCACTTCGAGAGGCTGCTTATATCCATGTGTCAGGTCAGCTGCTGGGTATATTGTATGACATTTGTCACCTACTGGTAATGAGGTGTATGTCATGCTGTGAGGGGGGGGGGGGACACTGGTTTTTGTTTGAACCCTATTCTTTTCTTAGGGAAATCGTGATGAGAGCCAAACTGTGAACCGTCAGCAAGCTCAGCAAGATGCCCAGCGCCTGTACCAGGCTGGAGAGGGCAAGCTGGGCACAGACGAATCTTCCTTTAATCTAGTGCTGGCAAGTCGGAGTTTCCCTCATTTGAAAGCTGTTGTTGAGGAATATTCTAGAGTAAGTGTTTATCTTGCATGATGTGTAGCAAGGAGCTCGGGGACATTTGTGTTACACACACACACACACACACTGTATTAAGGAGCTGGGGGACATTTGTGTTACAGACACTGTGTAGTAAGGAGCTGGGGGACATTTGTGTTACAGGCACTGTGTAGTAAGGAGCTGGGGGACATTTGTGTTACAGGCACTGTGTAGTAAGGAGCTGGGGGACATTTGTGTTACAGGCACTGTGTAGTAAGGAGCTGGGGGACATTTGTGTTACAGGCACTGTGTAGTAAGGAGCTGGGGGACATTTGTGTTACAGGCACTGTGTAGTAAGGAGCTGGGGGACATTTGTGTTACAGGCACTGTGTAGTAAGGAGCTGGGGGACATTTGTGTTACAGGCGCTGTGTAGTAAGGAGCTGGGGGACATTTGTGTTACACACACACACACTGTATTAAGGAGCTGGGGGACATTTGTGTTACAGACACACTGTGTAGTAAGGAGCTGGGGGACATTTGTGTTAGTCACTGTGTAGTAAGGAGCGGGGGTACATTTGTGTTACAGACACACTGTGTAGTAAGGAGCTGGAGGACATTTGTGTTACAGACACTGTGTAGTAAGGAGCGGGGGGACATTTCTGTTACAGACACACTGTAGTAAGAGCGGGGGGACATTTGTGTTACAGACACACTGTGTAGTAAGGAGCGGGGGGACATTTGTGTTACAGACACTGTGTAGTAAGGAGCTGGGGGACATTTGTGTTACAGACACACTGTAGTAAGGAGCGGGGGGACATTTGTGTTACAGACACACTGTGTAGTAAGGAGCGGGGGGACATTTGTGTTACAGACACTGTGTAGTAAGGAGCGGGGGGACATTTGTGTTACAGACACTGTGTAGTAAGGAGCTGGAGGACATTTGTGTTACAGACACTGTGCAGTAAGGAGCTGGAGGACATTTGTGTTACAGACACACTGTGTAGTAAGGAGCGGGGGGACATTTGTGTTACAGACACACTGTAGTATGGAGCTGGAGGACATTTGTGTTACAGACACACTGTAGTAAGGAGCTTGAGGACAATTGTGTTACAGACACTGTGTAGTAAGGAGCTGGGGGACATTTGTGTTACAGACACTGTGTAGTAAGGAGCTGGGGGACATTTGTGTTACAGGCGCTGTGTAGTAAGGAGCTGGGGGACATTTGTGTTACAGGCGCTGTGTAGTAAGGAGCTGGGGGACATTTGTGTTACAGGCGCTGTGTAGTAAGGAGCTGGGGGACATTTGTGTTACAGGCACTGTGTAGTAAGGAGCTGGGGGACATTTGTGTTACAGGCACTGTGTAGTAAGGAGCTGGGGGACATTTGTGTTACAGGCACTGTGTAGTAAGGAGCTGGGGGACATTTGTGTTACAGGCACTGTGTAGTAAGGAGCTGGGGGACATTTGTGTTACAGGCACTGTGTAGTAAGGAGCTGGGGGACATTTGTGTTACAGGCACTGTGTAGTAAGGAGCTGGGGGACATTTGTGTTACAGGCACTGTGTAGTAAGGAGCTGGGGGACATTTGTGTTACAGGCACTGTGTAGTAAGGAGCTGGGGGACATTTGTGTTACAGGCACTGTGTAGTAAGGAGCTGGGGGACATTTGTGTTACAGGCACTGTGTAGTAAGGAGCTGGGGGACATTTGTGTTACAGGCACTGTGTAGTAAGGAGCTGGGGGACATTTGTGTTACAGGCACTGTGTAGTAAGGAGCTGGGGGACATTTGTGTTACAGGCACTGTGTAGTAAGGAGCTGGAGGACATTTGTGTTACAGGCACTGTGTAGTAAGGAGCTGGGGGACATTTGTGTTACAGGCACTGTGTAGTAAGGAGCTGGGGGACATTTGTGTTACAGGCACTGTGTAGTAAGGAGCTGGGGGACATTTGTGTTACAGGCACTGTGTAGTAAGGAGCTGGGGGACATTTGTGTTACAGGCACACTGTAGTAAGGAGCTTGAGGACAATTGTGTTACAGACACTGTGTAGTAAGGAGCGGGGGGACATTTGTGTTACAGGCACTGTGTAGTAAGGAGCTGGGGGACATTTGTGTTACAGGCACTGTGTAGTAAGGAGCTGGGGGACATTTGTGTTACAGGCACTGTGTAGTAAGGAGCTGGGGGACATTTGTGTTACAGGCACTGTGTAGTAAGGAGCGGGGGGACATTTGTGTTACAGGCACTGTGTAGTAAGGAGCTGGGGGACATTTGTGTTACAGGCACTGTGTAGTAAGGAGCTGGGGGACATTTGTGTTACAGGCACTGTGTAGTAAGGAGCTGGGGGACATTTGTGTTACAGGCACTGTGTAGTAAGGAGCTGGGGGACATTTGTGTTACAGGCACTGTGTAGTAAGGAGCTGGGGGACATTTGTGTTACAGGCACTGTGTAGTAAGGAGCTGGGGGACATTTGTGTTACAGGCACTGTGTAGTAAGGAGCTGGGGGACATTTGTGTTACAGGCACTGTGTAGTAAGGAGCTGGGGGACATTTGTGTTACAGGCACTGTGTAGTAAGGAGCTGGAGGACATTTGTGTTACAGGCACTGTGTAGTAAGGAGCTGGGGGACATTTGTGTTACAGGCACTGTGTAGTAAGGAGCTGGGGGACATTTGTGTTACAGGCACTGTGTAGTAAGGAGCTGGGGGACATTTGTGTTACAGGCACTGTGTAGTAAGGAGCTGGGGGACATTTGTGTTACACACACACACTGTATTAAGGAGCTGGGGGACATTTGTGTTACAGACACTGTGTAGTAAGGAGCTGGGGGACATTTGTGTTAGACACTGTGTAGTAAGGAGCTGGGGGACATTTGTGTTACAGGCACTGTGTAGTAAGGAGCTGGGGGACATTTGTGTTACAGGCACTGTGTAGTAAGGAGCTGGGGGACATTTGTGTTACAGACACACTGTGTAGTAAGGAGCGGGGGGACATTTGTGTTACAGACACACTGTAGTAAGGAGCTGGAGGACATTTGTGTTACAGACACACTGTAGTAAGGAGCTTGAGGACAATTGTGTTACAGACACTGTGTAGTAAGGAGCGGGGGGACATTTGTGTTACAGGCACTGTGTATTAAGGAGCGGGGGGACATTTGTGTTACAGACACTGTGTAGTAAGGAGCGGGGGGACATTTGTGTTACAGGCACTGTGTAGTAAGGAGCTGGGGGACATTTGTGTTACAGGCACTGTGTAGTAAGGAGCTGGGGGACATTTGTGTTACAGGCACTGTGTAGTAAGGAGCTGGGGGACATTTGTGTTACAGGCACTGTTGTAGTAAGGAGCTGGGGGACATTTGTGTTACAGGCACTGTGTAGTAAGGAGCTGGGTGACATTTGTGTTACAGGCACTGTGTAGTAAGGAGCTGGGTGACATTTGTGTTACAGGCACTGTGTAGTAAGGAGCTGGGGGACATTTGTGTTACAGGCACTGTGTAGTAAGGAGCTGGGGGACATTTGTGTTACAGGCACTTTGTAGTAAGGAGCTGGGGGACATTTGTGTTACAGGCACTGTGTAGTAAGGAGCTGGGGGACATTTGTGTTACAGGCACTTTGTAGTAAGGAGCTGGGGGACATTTGTGTTACAGGCACTGTGTAGTAAGGAGCTGGGGGACATTTGTGTTACAGGCACTGTGTAGTAAGGAGCTGGGGGACATTTGTGTTACAGGCACTGTGTAGTAAGGAGCTGGGGGACATTTGTGTTACAGGCACTGTGTAGTAAGGAGCTGGGGGACATTTGTGTTACAGGCACTGTGTAGTAAGGAGCTGGGGGACATTTGTGTTACAGGCACTGTGTAGTAAGGAGCTGGGGGACATTTGTGTTAGACACACTGTAGTAAGGAGCTGGGGGACATTTGTGTTACAGACACTTTGTAGCAAGGAGGTCTGGGACATTTGTGTTACAGACACTGTGTAGTAAGGAACGGGGGGACATTTGTGTTACAGGCACTGTGTAGTAAGGAGCTGGGGAACATTTGTGTTACAGGCACTGTGTAGTAAGGAGCTGGGGGACATTTGTGTTACAGGCACTGTGTAGTAAGGAGCGGGGGGACATTTGTGTTACAGACACACTGTGTAGTAAGAGCGGGGGGACATTTGTGTTACAGACACACTGTAGTAAGGAGCGGGGGGGACATTTGTGTTACAGACACACTGTAGTAAGGAGCGGGGGGGACATTTGTGTTACAGACACACTGTAGTAAGGAGCGGGGGGGACATTTGTGTTACAGACACACTGTGTAGTAAGGAGCGGGGGGACATTTGTGTTAGACACACTGTGTAGTAAGGAGCGGGGGGGACATTTGTGTTACAGACACACTGTGTAGTAAGGAGCGGGGGGACATTTGTGTTACAGACACACTGTGTAATAAGGAGCGGGGGGACATTTGTGTTACAGACACACTGTGTAGTAAGGAGCTGGAGGACATTTGTGTTAGACACACTGTAGTAAGGAGCGGGGGGACATTTGTGTTACAGACACACTGTAGTAAGGAGCTGGAGGACATTTGTGTTAGACACACTGTGTAGTAAGGAGCTGGAGGACATTTGTGACAGACACACTGTGTAGTAAGGAGCTGGAGGACATTTGTGTTACAGACACACTGTGTAGTAAGGAGCGGGGGGACATTTGTGTTACAGACACACTGTAGTAAGGAGCGGGGGGACATTTCATTGTTCTCTCTGGGGTTTGATTAGGTTGTATTGCTGAGCCCGGGATGCAGTGTGGGAGACTAGAATCAGCATATTGCCATGTACCTTAGATTGTTGCACTACAAGTTTCCCTTGTTCTGCTCCTCAGGTTGCAAATCGCGACTTGATAAGCTCCATCGGCAGAGAGTTCTCTGGATATATAGAAGACGGGTTGAAGGCAATTTGTAAGTGACATCGGGCATGGCTGTGTTGTGTAGCAAGTGGATGTTCAGCATGAGTTGGCACAGACTGTTATTCAGTGTTACAGAATATTAATCGTATAGCTGGACAATCCGTTACATCATTTGTGTGTAATGAACTTAGTGCAGCAATATGACGGTCCCTCTGATACTTCAGTACACCATCCGCTGGCAAAGTGAAGCCATGAGTATCGCATCTGGCCCTATGGGCCCAAAATGTCCCAGAACAGTGTGTGTGTAAAGTGTTATAAAACAGGTTGAGATCTGTGCATATCTTAAAAGGGCTAAGTAAAAATAGTTTGCAGGAAAAAAATTGTTTAAAATTTGTTGGGAAGCATTTTAAAATAATTTTCAAAAATACTTAAAATAGCCATGCTGTCTGGACACACTGCTCCACCCCCCTTATCAGTGTTTAGACACAGGCATTGCATTTCAACTGAGTTCCCAGCTTCTAGGCTCCAGCAGATCATCCCTATTCATTTGTCCATGGATATAGCTAGAGCCATAAAAGGAATTGTGTGGGGGTAGTTAGAGCGATACAATTCAGAAACTAAAAATAAAGGGTTAATGGTGAGGCAGTATAAATGTGCAGGTAATGTACATATAATATTTTCTCTATCTCAACTTGCTTTATGTCCCTTTAACACCATCACTCAGAGGTTGGGACCAAGTTAAGACAGGCAAGTCAAAGTCCTCAGCGTTAAGCTTCAAGTGTTACACAAGTCATTAGTGCTCTTTGCCCAATTTAGTGTCAGAGTATTAATTACTATAGTACATTTATACTGCTTTATATGGCATGTGTATAACAGACATTTTTTCCCCCAGTATTAGAAATATTAGACAAACATTCAGCTAGAATTCATTGTCATTTAATTAGTTGTTTGTTTCTTTCTATGTAGTGCAGTGCGCTCTGAACCGACCGGCCTTCTTCGCTGAAAGACTTTATCGCGCCATGAAGGGCGCAGGCACAGACGATTCTACCCTGATCAGAATTATTGCCACGCGCAGTGAGGTAAAGTTTGCATTCAATTAATGTTCCAACTAGACTTCTATACTACATGTGTGTCTAAGCTGCTTGTGATTCGCTAGAAACTGGTTTTTTTATGTACAGGTGGAAGAATGCTGAAAATTATTTCAGAAAAAAATTGTCTACAGTTTCTTTACCTAAAACATTGTGTGTGGTGAAACTTCATAAGGTACCAGGAGAGGTTCAATGACCTAAATATGCATAGCTTAGAGGAGAGAAGGGAAATAAGTGGTATATTAAGTGGCTTAGTAAAGCTGAGGCTGTGAGTATTTTATAAAAAAAGAAAAATCCAAGAACAAGGGGTCATGATCTCAATCTAAAGTATAATAGATTCAGGGTTAATTCTTTACAGAAAGGGGGATTGATTCATGGATATACTTCAACAAGAGGTAGTAGTGAGAAACACTGTGGGGGACTTCAAGAATGCCTGGGATAAGCATAAGGCTATCCTACATACTAACTAATGCCTGGGATAAGCAAGAGGCTATCCTACGTACTAACTAATGCCTGGGATAAGCATAAGGCTATCCTACATACTAACTAATGCCTGGGATAAGCATAAGGCTATCCTACATACTAACTAATGCCTGGGATAAGCATAAGGCTATCCTACCTACTAACTAATGCCTGGGATAAGCATAAGGCTATCCTACGTACTAACTAATGCCTGGGATAAGCATAAGGCTATCCTACATACTAACAAATGCCTGGGATAAGCATAAGGCTATCCTACGTACTAACTAATGCCTGGGATAAGCATAAGGCTATCCTACATACTAACTAATGCCTGGGATAAGCATAAGGCTATCCTACGTACTAACTAATGCCTGGGATAAGCATAAGGCTATCCTACGTACTAACTAATGCCTGGGATAAGCATAAGACTATCCTACGTACTAACTAATGCCTGGGATAAGCATAAGGCTATCCTACTTACTAACTAATGCCTGGGATAAGCATAAGGCTATCCTACATACTAACAAATGCCTGGGATAAGCATAAGGCTATCCTACGTACTAACTAATGCCTGGGATAAGCATAAGGCTATCCTACATACTAACTAATGCCTGGGATAAGCATAAGGCTATCCTACGTACTAACTAATGCCTGGGATAAGCATAAGGCTATCCTACATACTAACTAATGCCTGGGATAAGCATAAGGCTATCCTACATACTAACTAATGCCTGGGATAAGCATAAGACTATCCTACGTACTAACTAATGCCTGGGATAAGCATAAGGCTATCCTACGTACTAACTAATGCCTGGGATAAGCATAAGGCTATCCTACTTACTAACTAATGCCTGGGATAAGCATAAGGCTATCCTACCTACTAACTAATGCCTGGGATAAGCAAAAGGCTATCCTACGTACTAACTAATGCCTGGGATAAGCATAAGGCTATCCTACATACTAACAAATGCCTGGGATAAGCATAAGGCTATCCTACGTACTAACTAATGCCTGGGATAAGCATAAGGCTATCCTACATACTAACTAATGCCTGGGATAAGCATAAGGCTATCCTACGTACTAACTAATGCCTGGGATAAGCATAAGGCTATCCTACATACTAACAAATGCCTGGGATAAGCATAAGGCTATCCTACGTACTAACTAATGCCTGGGATAGGCATAAGACTATCCTACGTACTAACTAATGCCTGGGATAGGCATAAGGCTATCCTACGTACTAACTAATGCCTGAGATAAGCATAAGACTATCCTACTTACTAACTAATGCCTGGGATAAGCATAAGACTATCCTACTTACTAACTAATGCCTGGGATAAGCATAAGACTATCCTACTTACTAACTAATGCCTGGGATAAGCATAAGACTATCCTACTTACTAACTAATGCCTGGGATAAGCATAAGACTATCCTACTTACTAACTAATGCCTGGGATAAGCATAAGGCTATCCTACATACTAACTAATGCCTGGGATAAGCATAAGACTATCCTACTTACTAACTAATGCCTGGGATAAGCATAAGGCTGTCCTACTTACTAACTAATGCCTGGGATAAGCATAAGGCTGTCCTACTTACTAACTAATGCCTGGGATAAGCATAAGGCTGTCCTACTTACTAACTAATGCCTGGGATAAGCATAAGGCTATCCTACTTACTAACTAATGCCTGGGATAAGCATAAGGCTGTCCTACTTACTAACTAATGCCTGGGATAAGCATAAGACTATCCTACGTACTAACTAATCCCTGGTATAAGCATAAGGCTATCCTACATACTAACTAATGCCTGGGATAAGCATAAGGCTGTCCTACTTACTAACTAATGCCTGGGATAAGCATAAGGCTGTCCTACTTACTAACTAATGCCTGGGATAAGCATAAGGCTGTCCTACTTACTAACTAATGCCTGGGATAAGCATAAGACTATCCTACTTACTAACTGATGCCTGGGATAAGCATAAGACTATCCTACTTACTAACTGATGCCTGGGATAAGCATAAGACTATCCTACTTACTAACTAATGCCTGGGATAAGCATAAGACTATCCTACTTACTAACTAATGCCTACAAACTAGATACGTTTTATACTTTTAGGGAATATTGGTCCTATGGTTCTTATTGGACATCAAAATCTGTTTCTATGTTGAAGCCTTTCTGTTTACACAATACAAATATATGTTCATGCACCATATTTTGTGTTGTATGTTCACCAAACACAGACCTTTTGTTTATGGTGAGATTTTCAATGTTGTCTTGGTGTTCTTAGATGTTGCATACACACACATACATCCCTGTCCCTCACATCTCTTTACATGTGTGCGCATAAAACTCTCTCACGCATACAGCTCCCTGTCACTCATGTATTACACATGATTGTCACACGTGTGTGCATACAGCTCCCCGTCACTCATTTATTGTTACACGTGTGTGCGCATACAACTCCCCGTCACTCATGTATTGTTACACGTGTGTGTGTATACAGCTCCTCGTCGCTTATGTAGTGTTACACGTGTGTGCGCATACAGCTGTCCGACACTCATGTATTGTTACACGTGTGTGTGCATACAACTCCCCGTCACTCATGTATTGTTACACGTGTGTGTGTATACAGCTCCTCGTCGCTTATGTAGTGTTACACGTGTGTGCGCATACAGCTGTCCGACACTCATGTATTGTTACACGTGCGCGCATACAGCTTCCCCTCACTCATGTATTCTTACACGTGTGTGTGCGTGTGCGCACATATAGCTCATTACGTGTGTCCGCATACACATCCCATTCACTTTTCACTTTTGCATGTTTATTTACAGATTGATCTGGTGCAGATTAAACAAGCCTTTACACAGATGTTCCAGAAGACTCTCGCCACCATGATCTCTAGCGACACAAGTGGTGATTACAGGCGTTTGCTGTTGGCGATCTCTGGCCAGTAGGTAACTCATCGATGGACTCCGTGCTGTGTGAGGGAACCTGTTACTTGTGTGTGGGTTAGGCCTACATTGTGTTTTTTTATACTTTTGCCTTAAAAATATATCTAGTCGGTTTCACTTCACGCAAATGTATAGCACTTCGAGTGCAGTCTCTCTGGGAAGTCTCTGTCTAGTTTGTTTACAGTAAGAAATCCACTCTTTGTATAGGAAATGTGTATAGGAACAAGTGTTCCTGTGTGTTTGTAAAACGGCTATTTACAGAAATAAAGGTTAATGTCAGATACTTCTATAGCATGAATAAACCTGACATTTTCTAACAGATGTGTTTTTGTGTCACTGTTTTCCCTCCTTCTCTTATCACTTTGTCAACATTTAGTAACTGATCGTTTAGTTTAGCAACGACACAACGGTGCAAATAAAGCCTTTTACGTAGGAGCAGGTCTGTGCTCCCAGACACACAAGCCGTGCACTGCTCAGAGCTGTACAAACTGCAGCTGATAGATGGAAACAACCTATAAGCAAAACTACAAATGTGTGAATCCTGAATGGTTTGGCTACAGATGGAGAACAAATAAAGCCCCTTGAGACTCAGACCCCAATACAGCACAGAAATGTCTCACACTTCTTTGGCAAGGGAGTTTCTCACCAGTTAAAGGGACAGTCTGAACCTGATTTTTTTTATTTATTTTTTCGCCAGTCTATTTTTTTTTAAATTGAGGCTTGCAGTAAATTAATATCCACCCAGGGCAGGGAATGTGGACCACCTTCTGCATACTGACCTATTTAAAATTACAGAAAAAAATAACCAAAATTATCAAATTAAACCTAATACCACTATAAAAATACCCCCCCCCCCCCCCCCCCCCCCAATCTAACAAACTACCAATAGCCCTTAAAAGGGCCTTTTGTAGGACATTGCCCTAAGTTATGTCAGTATATGGCCAGGTTATAATACAATATATTTTATAATTATTCTTTAAAATAAAACCCCAATAAAATGTATATACAAAACCATAAAATTAATATAAATTCCTAAGTTCTTTGTATTGGTTAAAATTTATAGACACATTGAATTATATTTATAGAAAAGCCAGATCTGAATCAAATTATACTCGTTTAAACTGTTATAATATGCTATGCAAAGATGCTAAAAGTTACCTTATTTATTAACCTTATTTGCAATTGAATTTCATTTAAAATACCACCACAATGAGATACCAAGATATGAGCCACTAACATTCAGACAGTACAATCGGCTATATAGCCACAATTTATCCTATATAATTCCAATTTAAAACATCAGAAATTGTATATATTTGTGCAAATAACCAACTTCAATGCCAATTTATCTAAGCTGAAATAAATTCTTAGTTATCTACAATTAAGACTATTCTAATATATATATATATATATATATATATATATATATATATATATATATCGCGTATACTTCACCAAAAATAACCAAATCGATATTCAGCTTCCAATATTCTTTGTTT
Organism: Bombina bombina; assembly: GCF_027579735.1. Taxonomy (NCBI): domain Eukaryota; kingdom Metazoa; phylum Chordata; class Amphibia; order Anura; family Bombinatoridae; genus Bombina; species Bombina bombina. The sequence goes on from NC_069507.1 coordinate 7,292,626, forward strand.
CACCTCATATGAAAATAAGTGTATTTGCAATATGGATAATAAAAGGTAGCCCAATTTGCTTAAAAATGACTATTCACCAGCCTTAGCAAAAAGTTTAGTCAGCCTCCCCCTTTTCTCCTCTTGCATTCAGCTTATATATCTTAATCATTGGTGAAACGATATGATAGGCTCTTTGGAAACTGATCTGTGATTCGCCCTCAGAGCTGTCCCTGGTCCGCCCTTAGATATTTGATTGGCTATGTGGATTTACATGTGTTCTAATAGATAATTCATTTGGTTGTAATACCAGTTTTAATCCCCTAGGGGGCAGCAGACAACCGGGAATGTAGTTTCTATTCCTAACACTGCTAACAGTAAATACAGTTCCTATATATTTTTATTATATCATATTTTTCAGTACTAATAAGTTATATGTTCAAATATACATGGGTCACACAGTACCACCTTTTCTGATCATTTCAAGATCAAACGTGAATCTATTCCACTTATAATATATAAAGATGTGTTTAAATTGTTTCATAGGAAATATGATTTTAAAGGGATTATAATATCTTAATCATGGATTTAATTACTTTCTCAGTTATATCATCTCAATATGACACACATACCTTGAGATCAGCAAATATAGGTCATATTCACACAACTATGTCTACATTGGATTATTATCCCATACAGATTAATATTTCATATCTGTATATCTCTTAGCTAGTATAAAACAGAGGATATTATGTGAAATACCAGTTATGTGTACTTACTAGTTGCCTGAAATGAAAGAAATAATGTTAAAAAATGTTCATTTGAGTATTTCCCTATATTCATATAAGATACAGCAGATTACACATTGTTATACAGTATTTAAATTATGCAGGCTGTATTTAAAAATGAACCCAAAAGTTACAATGCAACATGTGTTTTTGCTGGTCAGCACAGATGTTGATTCAATACACAGCAGGGACAATTTAAATATAGGTGACACTTTAGTCATTTCTTCAGCTAACACTCTTCTCTACAAATCTCATTAGGCCTAAAAGAAAAATCCCAGACATTGCGTCTTTATTAACTCAGGGGTTCCTGTGACTTAGGCAATGAGACAGATGCTTTCTCTTTGAAATAACTTAAATGTTATCTTAATCAGGATAAGCAATTTACAGTGAATAGAACTGATGCAAATTATCATTTATTTGTATAGCGCCGACAAATTCCATAGCGCTGGGTACAGTGATATGGGTATACAATGACAAAAATTTGTGATAAAATACAAAAACATAACAAAACTAAACAAATCTAGTACAGGAGGAAGAGGGCCCTGCTCTGGAGAGCTCACAGTAGCTTGTTACATTGGTTGTATTTGCAGCAGTGAGTCAGGCAATTCATGTACATGTATTAGTTTGGTTCGGATGCGGGATTGAGGAGAGATGGTACCCCTCTCTGAATAGGTGGGTTTTCAAGGATCGTCTGAAGCTATACAAGGTTGGAGACAGTCTAATAGAGCGGGGTAGAGAGTTCTAGAGGACAGGAGCAGCACGTGCAAAGTCTTGGGAGCGGGAGTAGGACATAGAGATAACAGGAGTGTAGAGACGTAGGTCAGAGGTCGATCGAAGAGGATGGGATGGGGAATATTTCACAATGCGAGAGGGACTATAGTTGGGAGTTAGACTGAGTGCTTTGTAGGTTAGGGTTAATACTTTAAATTGTATTCTGGAGTGTATGGGGAGGCAGTGTAGAGACTGGCAGAGCAGCTGATGTAGATCGTCGACTTAGGTGAATGAGTCTAGCAGAAGCATTCATAATAGATTGGAGGGAGGAGAGGCGGTGTTTTGGAAAGCCATTTAGAAGTAGATTGCAATAATCAATGCGTGACAAAATGAGGGAACAAATAAGTATTTTTGTAGTTTTTTGAGTAAGGAAGGGACGAATTCTGGAAATGTTGCGTAGGTGTGAACGGCAGGATTTACTAAGCGCTTGTATGTGGGTTGAATGTGAGTTCTGAGTCTGTGACCCCAAGGCAGCGGACCTGGGGTGAGGTGTTGAGAATAGAGTCTCCAACCATCAGAGAAATGTCAGGTGTTGGATGTCTCGAAGAGGGGGGGGATAAGAAGCAGCTCAGTTTTGGACAGATTGAGTTGGAGGTAGTGTGAAGACATCCATTATAGTTTAATTTTGACTTTATTGTCCCAAGAAACATTCTCACTGCACATAAAATTTACTAGATGGGATATGTTGTGATTTATATCTTATTTTAAAGCCCAGTAATGTATAAAATAAAAAAAATCAAACGTTTATGATTCAGATAGACTGTGTGATTAAAAAAAACAACAAAACTTCTGTTATCAAATTAAGTCTTTAAAATTTTAGGTTTATTTTTGTGAGAGCATATTTAAATATCTCAGGAGTATACAAAAAAATGCTTCAAGGGATATTAAATATCTATCTTTGTTGCAAACAGCATAGCCCTCTGACAAAGAAAGAGGCAAGAGGCAAATAGTAATGGGGTACTCTTAAATAATGAAAATATTTGGCGCCAAGTATGACGCACAACAAACACAAAAATACATTGTGAAGGACTCTGCGTCAACTAAGACGCCGGAAATGACGAATTTGCGTCAACGAACGTAACTTTGCGCCAAAAATACTCGCACCAAGAATGACGCAATAAACTTTGGCATTTTGCGCCCTTGTGAGCCTAATTCTGCCCGCGAATTTAAAGGACAGTCAATTTGAAAAAGACTATACCCCAGGTAAGAAATACATTTTCCTAAAAAAGCATTTCCCAGATATGAAACTGGCAGTCTGCAAAAAGGAAAAATCTGAATCATTATTATTATTATCGGTTATTTGTAGAGCGCCAACAGATTCCGCAGCGCTATTAACAAAGGCGGAGTACAACAAAACAATTATAGGGATCAAATGGGTGGAGGGCCCTGCCAAGAGTTGCACTGTTGTAGTCAGCTCTTGAGAAGGTGATCAACAAACAGCTTGGCTCTTAAGCTTACATGCTAAGGGGGTTCAGGGGATAGCAATGGAGGAGAGGAACTGGTATAAAGAAAGGTTAGCGTAGGTTGTATGCATCCCTGAACAGTAAGGTCTTTAGGGAGCACTTGAAGCTTTTAAAACTAGAAGAGAGTATTGTGGAGCGAGGCAGAGAGCCAGTCTGGAGAAGTCCTGTAAATGGGAGTGTGATGAGGAGGAGAGTAGGAGGTCGTGAGCAGAGTGAAGGGATGGGAGGGAGAGTATCTGGAGACAAGGTCTGAGATATAGGGGGGAGCAGTGCAGTTGAGGGCTTCGTATGTCAGAATGAGAATTTTGTGTTTGATCCTAGAGGCAAGAGAAAGCCAGTGAAGAGATTGGCAGAGACGTGCAGCAGATGAAGAGCGACGTGTAAGAAAGATGAGTCTGGCAGAGGCATTCATTATGGATTGTAAAGGCGGTAGGTGGGGCGACCAGAGAGGACAGAGTTGCAGTAATTGAGGCAGGAGAGAATGAGAGAGTGGATTAAAATCTTAGTTGTGTCTTGTGTAAGGAATTGTGTAATTTTAGAGATCTTTTTAAGGTGGAAGCGGCAGGCTTTAGCCAATGACTGAATGTGAGGAGTGAAAGAAAGATCTGAGTCAAATGTGACCCCGAGACATCGGGCATGCGGGGTAGGGGTAATGATGTAGTTGTTGACAGTTATAGAGATATTGGGGGTGGAAAGTTTAGAAGAAGGGGGGAAAATAAGGAGCTCAGTTTTGGAGAGATTTAGCTTGAGGTAGTGAGTGGATATCCATTTGGAGGTGTGGGAAAGACAGTTAGTGACACGGGTTAGCCAGGAAGGAGAAAGGTCTGGTGCAGAGAAGTAGATTTGGGTGTCGTCGGCATACAAATGATATTGTAAACCGTGGGATTTTATTAGGGAACCTAGTGATGACGTGTAGATTGAGAAGAGAAGGGGACCGAGGACAGAGACTTGCGGTGCTCCGTCAGAGTGGTGACGGGGCAGAGGAGGCCCCAGAGAAGGCTACACTAAAGGTACGGTTTGACAGGTAGGAAGAGAGCCGCGAGAGGGCTGTCACATATGCCGAAGGATTGGACAACGGTGTCTAAGGCTGCAGACAGATCAAGGAGGATAAGCAGAGAGAAGTGGCCTTTTGATTTTGCTGTAAGTAGGTTCTTGGTAACCTTAACAATTGCTGTCTCTGTGGAGTGATGGGGACAAAATCCAGATTGCAATGGGTTAAGGAGGGAGTTTATTGTAAGGAAATGGGATAGGCGTGCATAAGCTAGTTTTTCGAGAAGCTTTGATGCAAGAGGGAGGTGATGCAAGAGGGAGGAGGGAAATAGGGCGGTAGTTGGATGGGGAGGTAGGATCAAGGGAAGGTTTTTTGAGGATAGGTGTGACCAGTGCATGATCCAGCAATGAGGGAAATATACCGGTGTTGAGGGAGAGGTTGAAAGTGTGTGTGAGTATAGGGGTAAGGGTGGCAGAGAGGGAGGGGAGTAGCTGTGAGGGGATAGGGTCAAGGGGACAGGTAGTGAGGTGAGAGCGCAGTATAAGTGCCAAAACTTCTTCCTCAGTAACAGGGGAGAATGAGCTAAGTTTAAGGTTATGTGGGTTGTGGTTGATTGAGAGCATTTGAGGGGGTGAGAGAATGGAATTATGTTGAGAGCTGATTTCATTTCTGATGGAGTCGATTTTGTTATTGAAGTGGTTGGCAAAGTCTTGAGCTGACAGAGAAGTTGTATTAGGAGGTTGGGGAGGGCGGAGAAGGGTATTGAAAGGGGAGAACAGACGTTTTGGGTTTGAAGAAAGATTAGAGATAAGAGTAGAGAAGTGTTGCTTATGGAAATTAAGGGCAGAGTAGTAGGAGTTCAAGATAAATTTGTAATGTTGAAAATCGGCTGAACTCCTAGATTTTCTCCAGTGCCGCTCAGCAGTACGGGAACATAGGTATTGTGTCTGGGGAGTATGCCAGGGCTGAGGATGAGTGTTTGATTTCCGAGCTATGGTAAGAGGGGCGAGATTGTCAAGGATGGATGTAAGGGTGGAATTATAGTGGCAGATTGGTCAGGGCATGAAAAGGAGGAGAAGGATGAGAGGAGAGGTTTGAGGGAATTAGAAAGCTGTTGTTGATCTAATGACATAATGCTTCTGTGAAGTTTGGTGTGAGGAGCAGAAGGAGGGAGAGTTGTAGGGAGGGATGATATGTTGCAAGTAAGGAGATGGTGGTGGTCAGAAAGAGGAAAGGGGGAGTTTGAGAGGGTGCATCGATAGCTAAAGATCAGCTCAAGGGAGTGACCATCTTTGTGAGTGGTAGAATCAGTCCATTGTGACAAACCGAAAGAGGAAGCGAGTTGCAGAAGTTATTTTGCAGAGAAGGCAGTGGGATTGTCAAGAGGGATGTTGAAGTCACTAAGAATGAGGGAAGGGGTGTCTGAGGAAAGGAAATAAGGTAGCCAGGCAGCCAAGTGATCTAGAAATTGAGTTGAGGAGCCAGGAGGAGGGTATATGACTGCAACACGTATAGAAAGAGGAGAGAATAAGCGAATCATGTGGGTTTCGAATGAGGAAAATATGAGGGAAGAGATGGGATGTATTTGTTGAAAGGTGCAACGAGAGGAAAGTAAAATACCTACACCACCTCCTTGTCTATTACCAGACCAAGGAGTGTGGCTGAAGTGGAGACCCCCATGTGACAGAGCAGCAGTGGATGCTGTGTCTAGTGGAGAGAGCCAGGTTTCTGTTAAGGCCAGAAGGTTGAGGGACTGGAAGATTAAGAGTTCATGTATAGAAGTGAGTTTGTTGCAAACAGAGCGAGAGTTCCAAAGTGCACAAGTGAAAGGGGAAGTGGCTTTTCATGCAAGAGGAATGTGAGTAAGCTTGTCATAGTTTTGTTTTTTGAGTCTCTGGGATGGTACCCATGGATGTGCACGGCTAGGTAGTTGTTGGGGACCAGGATTAGGGAAGATGTCACCAGCAGTTAGTAAAAGCAAGAGGGAGAGTGACATTAGATGAGATTTGCAGTAGTGAGACTGCTTTTGAGACAAGGTGCAGGGGGGAGAGAGTGTTTAGGAATAGGTAATGTTCATGAGTACAAAAGTAAGGTGAGTTTAAGAGAGATGGGCTAATAAACAGTGCAGGTGGAGAGGGAGAAGGAGTAATTGAATAATGTAGTTTGTTATAGAGACAGTAGGCAGCAAAAAGGAATAAGAAGATATTAGTCTCATATATAATTAATCCTGTGGTCTTATCATAAATCTATGTGTAGATAAACATACATACATACATACACACACACACACATACATACATATATATTTTTTTTAATAATACTCAGATACCCTTACACTTAAATAGCCTTTCTCTTGTAAGGTGTATCCAGTCCACGGGTTCATCCATTACTTGTGGGATATTCTCCTTCCCAACAGGAAGTTGCAAGAGGACACCCACAGCAGAGCTGTCTATATAGCTCCTCCCCTAACCCCCACCTCCAGTCATTCTCTTGCAACTCTCGACAAGATAGGAAGTGACTTAGTGTAGTGTTACCTTCAATCAAGAGTTTATTTTTAAAGGGTACCGGCATTGTACTGTTTTACTCTCAGGCAGAAATTAGAAGAAGATTTATGCCTGGAGGTTGATGATCTTAGCGGTTTGTAACTAAGGTCCATTGCTGTTCTCACACATAACTGAAGAGTATGGGAAAACTTCAGTTGGGGGAACGGTCTGCAGATTACCTGCTTTGAGGTATGTTCAGTATTTTTATTTCTAGAGAGATGAATAAGTTCTAGAAAATGCTGACAGAGCCTTGTGTATTTGAGGTAAGCTAGATGCAGTGATTTAACGACTGGGATCATGCTTACAAAACAGGGTAATACTCATGTTTATTCTCATATTACTTAGTGACAAAACGTTTATATGTTTCATAAATAGGACGTTTTTTCTCTGAGGGAGATAAGTCTTTATTTGGGGCCTAGTTTTCCACATGGCTAGTCAGATACTCCTAGGAGTATTTTCTTAAGGCCCCTCTGACATCCAGTAACATGGTGGGAGGGGCCTATTTTCGCACTCTAGATGCGCAGTTTTCCTTCAGACTGAGACATCCAGCTTCCCTAGAGGAGTCCCCTGGCATCTGAGGACCATTATAAAGGGTTTATTTCTTCGCTAAATCGTATTTGAGGGCAGGTAGGAGCCTCAGCAGAGCTGTGGCAAGGTGCGCAACTGTCTTTTACCGGTGGTTGACGTTTTTTAAATCCAGTTTGGGGGCTAAGGGGTAAATCATCCATTTGCAAGTGGGTGCAATGTTGCTTTAGTCCCTTACACACACTGTAAAAATTTCGAAGACTTTACTATATTTTTACACTGTTTTGCAGTTTAAGTGCTAGTTTTTTTTTCTCTTAAAGGCACAGTAACGTTTTTGTTTAATTGCTGTTTCACCTTTATTAAAGTGTTTTCCAAGCTTGCTTGTCTCATTACATGTCTGACATAGAGGAAACTCCTTGTTCAATATGTTTGGAAGCCATTGTGGAACCCCCTCTTAGAATGTGTACCAAATGTACTGAAATTTCTATAAACTATAAAGACCATATTATGGCGCTTAAAGATTTATCTCCAGAGGATTCTCTGACTGAAAAAAGGGAGATTATGCCATCTAGCTCTCCCCATGTGTCAGAACCTATAACTCCCGCTCAAGTGACGCCAAGTACATCTAGCGCGTCTAATTCTTTTACCTTACAGGACATGGCGGCAGTTATGAATGCTACCCTCTCAGAGGTATTGTCCAAACTGCCAGGGTTACAAGGAAAGCGAGACAGCTCTGGGGCTAGAACTAATACAGAGCTTTCTGACTCTTTAATACCTGTGTCCGATATACCCTCACAATACTCAGAAGCTGAGGCAGGAGAGCTTCTATCTGTGGGTGACATTTCAGATTCAGGGAAGGCGTTGCTTCAGTCTGATTCTGAAATGCCAGCGTTTAAATTTAGCTCGAACACCTCCGCTTATTGCTTAGCGACTCTGGATGACTGTGAACCCATTGTAGTTCCAGAGAAATTGTGTAAGATGGACAAATACTTTGCAGTGCCTGTTTACACTGATGTTTTTCCAGTCCCTAAGAGGTTTTCTGAAATTATTACTAAGGAATTGGATAGACCAGGTGTGTCGTTCTCTCCCCCTCCTGCTTTTAAAAAGATGTTTCCCATAGATGCCGCCATACGGGACTCGTGGCAGACGTTCCCTAAGGTGGAGGGAGCAGTCTCTACCCTAGCTAAGCGTACAACTATCCCCGTCGAGGACAGTTGTGCTTTCCTAGATCCGATGGATAAAAAATTGGAGGGTGTCCTTAAGAAATTTTTTATACATCAAGGTTTTATTCTCCAGCCTCTTGCATGCATTGCCCCAGTTACTGCTGCAGCGGTTTTATGGTTCGAGGCTCTTGAGGAGGCTCTACAGGTGGAGACCCCGTTAGATGATATTTTAAACAGGATTAAAACTCTTAAGTTAGCTAATTCCTTTATTTCTGACGCCGTTTTTCATTTAACCAAGCTAACGGCTAAGATTTCAGGTTTTGCCATTCTGGCGCGTAGGGCGATATGGCTTAAGTCCTGGTCAGCAGACGTTACTTCAAAGTCTAAGCTTCTTAACATCCCTTTCAAAGGACAGACCCTATTCGGGCCTGGTCTGAAGGAGATCATCTCTGATATTACCAGAGGAAAAGGTCACGCCCTTCCTCAGGATAGGTCCAATAAATTAAGGGCCAAACTGAATAATTTTCGTTCAGCTTCCTCTAATGCAAAACAAGAGGGAAATTTCGCCCAGTCCAAACCAGTCTGGAGACCTAACCAGGCTTGGAACAAGGGGAAGCAGGCCAAGAAACCTGCTGCTGCCTCTAAGACAGCATGAAGGAGTAGCCCCCGATCCGGATCTAGTCGGGGGCAGACTTTCTCTCTTCGCCCAGGCTTGGCAAGAGACGTCCAGGATCCCTGGGCACTAGAGATTGTTTCCCAGGGATATCTTCTGGAATTCAAAGGTTCATCTCCAAAGGGGAGATTTCATCTCTCACAACTATCTGTAAACCAGATAAAAAGAGAGGCATTCTTACGTTGTGTTCAAGACCTACTGTTTATTGGAGTGATCCACCCAGTTCCAAGGGAGGAACAGGGGCTGGGTTTCTATTCAAACCTGTTTATAGTTCCCAAAAAAGAGGGAACTTTCAGACCTATCTTGGATCTCAAGATCCTAAACAAATTTCTCAGGGTCCCATCCTTCAAGATGGAGACAATCCGAACCATCCTCCCTATGATCCAGGAGGGTCAATATATGACTACCGTGGACTTAAAGGATGCTTATCTCCACATTCCGATTCACAGAGATCATCGGTTCCTCAGGTTCGCCTTCTTAGACAGACATTACCAGTTTGTGGCTCTTCCCTTCGGGTTAGCTACGGCACCAAGAATCTTTATGAAGGTTCTAGGGTCCCTTCTGGCGGTTCTAAGGCCGCGGGGCATAGTGGTGGCCCCTTACCTAGACGACATTCTGATTCAGGCGTCGACTTTTCAAATTGCCAAGTCCCATACGGACATTGTTCTGGCCTTTCTGAGGTCTCACGGCTGGAAAGTGAACATAGAAAAGAGTTCTCTCTCTCCTCTCACAAGAGTTTCCTTCCTAGGAACTCTGATAGATTCAGTAGAAATTAAAAATTTTCTGACAGAGGTCAGGATATCAAAGCTTTTAACTTCCTGCCGTGCTCTTCATTCCACTTCTCGGACATCAGTGGCTCAGTGTATGGAAATGATCGGCCTAATGGTAGCGGCAATGGACATAGTTCCGTTTGCCCACCTACATCTCAGACCACTGCAACTTTGCATGCTCAACCAGTGGAATGGGGACTACACAGATTTGTCTCCTCTGTTAAATCTGGATCAAGAGACCAGGGATTCTCTTCTCTGGTGGTTATCTCGGGTCCATCTGTCCAGGGGAATGAGTTTCCGCAGGCCGGAGTGGACTATAGTGACGACAGATGCCAGCCTTCTGGGCTGGGTCGCAGTCTGGAACTCCCTGAAGGCTCAGGGTTCGTGGACTCAGGAGGAAGCCCTCCTTCCGATAAACATTCTGGAACTAAGAGCGATATTCAATGCTCTTCAGGCTTGGCCTCAACTAGCTGCGGCCAGGTTCATCAGATTTCAGTCGGACAATATCACGACTGTAGCCTATATCAACCATCAGGGGGGAACAAGGAGTCCCCTGGCAATGATGGAGGTTTCCAAGATAATTCTATGGGCAGAGGTTCACTCTTGCCATCTCTCAGCTATCCATATCCCAGGAGTAGAGAACTGGGAGGCAGATTTTCTAAGTCGGCAGACTTTTCATCCGGGGGAGTGGGAGCTCCATCCGGAGGTATTTGCCCAGCTGATTCAACTATGGGGCAAACCAGAACTGGATCTGATGGCGTCTCGTCAGAACGCCAAGCTTCCTTGTTACGGGTCCAGGTCAAGGGATCCCCAGGCAGCGCTGATAGATGCTTTAGCAGTGCCCTGGTCCTTCAGCCTGGCTTATGTGTTTCCGTTTCCTCTCCTCCCCCATCTGATTGCCAAGATAAGCAGGAGAGAGCTTCAGTGAGTTTTATAGCGCCTGCGTGGCCACGCAGGACTTGGTATGCGGATCTGGTGGACATGTCATCCTCTCCACCATGGACTCTGCCACTGAGGCAGGACCTTCTACTCCAAGGTCCATTCAAACATCCAAATCTAATTTCTCTGCGTCTGACTGCTTGGAGATATAACGCTTGATTTTATCAAAGCGTGGTTTCTCCGAGTCGGTCATTGATACCTTGATTCAGGCTCGAAAGCCTGTCACCAGGAAAATCTATCATAAGATATGGTGTAAATATCTTCATTGGTGTGAATCCAAGGGTTACTCGTGGAGTAAGGTCAGGATTCCTAGGATACTATCTTTTCTCCAAGAAGGATTGGAAAAGGGATTATCGGCTAGTTCTTTAAAGGGACAGATTTCTGCTCTGTCTATTCTTTTGCACAAGCGCCTGGCTGATGTTCCAGACGTTCAGGCGTTTTGTCAGGCTTTGGTTAGAATCAGGCCTGTGTTTAAACCTGTTGCTCCGCCATGGAGTTTAAATTTAGTTCTTAAAGTTCTTCAAGGGGTTCCGTTTGAACCCTTGCATTCCATAGATATCAAGCTTTTATCTTGGAAAGTTCTGTTTTTAGTAGCTATCTCTTCGGCTCGAAGAGTTTCAGAGTTATCTGCCTTGCAGTGTGATTCCCCTTATCTGATCTTCCATGCAGATAAGGTAGTTTTGCGTACCAAACCTGGGTTTTTACCTAAGGTGGTATCTAATAGGAATATCAATCAGGAAATTGTTCCGTCACTGTGTCCTAATTCTTCTTCAAAGAAGGAACGTCTGTTACACAATCTTGACGTGGTTCGTGCTTTAAAGTTTTATTTGCAAGCTACTAAGGATTTTTGTCAAACTTCTGCATTGTTTGTTGTCTACTCTGGAAAGAGGAGAGGCCAAAAGGCTTCGGCAACTTCTCTTTCTTTTTGGCTGAGAAGCATAATCCGTTTAGCTTATGAGACTGCTGGCCAGCAGCCTCCTGAAAGAATTACAGCTCATTCTACTAGAGCGGTGGCTTCCACATGGGCTTTTAAAAATGAGGCCTCTGTTGAACAGATTTGTAAGGCAGCGACTTGGTCTTCGCTTCATACTTTTTCTAAATTCTACAAATTTGATACTTTTGCTTCCTCGGAGGCTATTTTTGGGAGAGAGGTCTTACAGGCAGTGGTGCCTTCCGTTTAAGTGCCTGCCTTGTCCCTCCCTTCATCCATGTCCTTAAGCTTTGGTATTGGTATCCCACAAGTAATGGATGAACCCGTGGACTGGATACACCTTACAAGAGAAAACAAAATTTATGCTTACCTGATAAATTTCTTTCTCTTGTGGTGTATCCAGTCCACGGCCCGCCCTGTCAGTTTAAGGCAGGTGTTTTTATTTTTTAAACTACAGTCACCACTGCACCCTATAGTTTCTCCTTTTTCTTACTTTTCTTCGGTCGAATGACTGGAGGTGGGGGTTAGGAGAGGAGCTATATAGACAGCTCTGCTGTGGGTGTTCTCTTGCAACTTCCTGTTGGGAAGGAGAATATCCCACAAGTAATGGATGAACCCGTGGACTGGATACACCACAAGAGAATGAAAGAAATTTATCGGGTAAGCATAAATTTTGTTTTTTACCTTAATAAAAAAAATTACAAAGTACTCCCTAAAAGTAACCCCCCCCCCTACCCACATCCAACCCCCAAAAATTAAAAATAAAAACCTAAGTCTAAACAACCTAAGCTACCCATTGCCCCTAAAGGGGCATTTGTTTGGGCTGTGTGGAGCAGGACCAGCATGGAGGATCCTCTTCATGCGGTCGTCGCCGCACACTAAATATTGAATGCAAGGTACCCCCTTTTAAGGGCTATTGGTAGTTTAGTGGGTTGTTGTGTGTGTTTGTTTAGATTAGGGCTTTATTTTAATGGGAAGCAAAAGAGCTGATTACCCTTTTTTATTTTGGATCATTACGACGTCATTCCTTACTGTTGGAAAATACAACACCTGGCCACCAGGAGGAGACAGACGCCCCAGCCAAAGGTTTAACTTTAGACACAATGAGGAGACAGCTGCACAACGGGTCATACAAGATATATCAGAATTTATTTGAACGTACCAAATGGCAGGAACATCACAAGGCAGACAAATGGAACAAAAAATAGGCAGACTATAAAATGTATGAGAAATTGCAATTTTTAGGTTTATTTGTGTATATGAAGTAGCTGGTTTTGTGCTTTTAAACCACAGCCTATTACAATGGGTTGAGCTTCAGGTAATATCAGATCTCATTATGTTATCACTGTGTGTATACACACTTGCTTCCTTAACTTTTATTTGTCTAGAGAACCAAAGCTCAATACATAGAGAGAACAATGGAAAATTATAATTTTATTGCTTAACTATCCTGCACCCCACTGTTAGTTTGATTTTCTTCTGCTGGCTGTGTTTACTTGGGCTATTCAAAAGCTGAGACTCCAGTATTAAAACTTTCAGTATCGGTTTGGAAACTACAAGCTAAATCCACTGTTTCAAAGGCCAAAATAGGGTTAAATGAGCTACTTGTAAACAATTTAATTCACTCCAGCAGGTAAAATGGATCATTGGGAACAGTTTAAAAGGGAGAACATGTTTGTGTGAACTGTCCCTTTTTAATGGGTATGTTCCCTTCAAGAGAGGACTGGAGTTTTAAGTAATCGTATAAACCTCTTAGTGAGAGTATTGATGAAAGTTAGTCTATAGATGCAGGAAAAGTATTTCTGCCAAACCATCCAGATTGTCTATCTAACAACTAAGGAATTGGTGTTAACAAGTTACACTGCTTGCTTTTCCCTGTCAGAGCATCGCTACAAGACTTTCACACTTGAAAGGCTGTATCTGTTCCACAGCATGGATCCTGGAGGGCAAGTCTGTTGTTTCTTCTTAAAGACACGATGAGTCCACGGATCATCTTAATTATTAATGGGATATTCACCTCCTGGTCAGCAGGAGGAGGCAAAGAGCACCACAGCAGAGCTGATAAATAGCTCCTCCCTTCCCTCCCACTCCAGTCATTCTCTTTGCCTACGTTAGTGATAGGAAGAGGTAACATGAGGTGTTAGATTAGATTCTTCAATTAAGAGTTTATTATTTTTAAAGTAGTGCAAGAGTGTGCTGCTTTGTTCTATGGTGTAGCCGTAGTCCATAGCAGTCTCTACAGTAGAGCTATTGGTGGCTTTAGAGCAATGGGAACTGGTGAGACATAATTCTCACTGCGCCTCCCATAGATTTATGCTGCCCTTCTCCCGATAGCCTAAGCAATACTTAACTCAGGCTTTATCATCTTCCACAGGGCTATGGGAGGGAGAGGATCTCTAAACCTGCTGAGCTGCCCTGCTGTCGGGCAGAATATAAAGGTAAGTGCTAACTTTTTTTTATTCTGGGTCTGAAGCACACAGAGGATTCAGGACAGAGGAAGTATAGCACTTTACTAGGACAAATATTTCCTATAGACTGCTTTAGGAGGATTTTCTGACAGCATGATTAGAGCAGGCACTGGGGCTGAGGAGAGTGGCTTTGGGGGGCACTTGAACCGAGTAGACACCATGAGGGATATGCCCTGTGGCAGTGAGGGCTAAACCACTTAAAATATTGTTTTTATGGGCTGGCTCAGTTCAGTTGTATGAGCCGTTTGTGTTGTGCACATTTTGTACCTTTCACTGGTATTGCAGTTTGCCCCCAGGTTCAGAGAGGGTTTCAGTGACCTCTCCCGGTAGTCTATTTCTAATATAATGATGGCGACCGGGAGAGTATGTATATTACGCCCACGAAGAGCGGGGTTTTGTTTTTGCGCCGTTTCTTTTCAGCAGCGCATATTTCTCTGTCTTTTTTGCTATGCTGCAGGCTCTGGGATGTGAATATCACGCCCACGAAGGGCGGAGCTATGTTTGGGACTTAGCCTGCACTTGCTCTTCCGTTCATTCAGAGTTAGAGCGTTTTTTTGAGAAGCAGCCTCAGCAAGTGTCCTTATTACTAAGCAATCTGTATTTTATCCCAGGTGGGTCCAGATAGCGCTACAGCCGCGCTCCGGATCTGTTTACAATCTGTCATGTCTTTCTTAAGAAGAGGTACATGACGTTTTAGGGATGTGTGAACATTAGAAACCTCGGCAAGTTAACAGTTTTTCAGTAGTTGTCCCTCTGTTTGTGTGCTAGTCTAAGCACTTTTCTGTTCGCAAGGATAAGAAGGTTACTATTTAAAATTTAAAGAGACAGTAACGTTTTTATCTGTTAATCTTAATTGAATTACTTTCACTGTTTATTTGTTTAATCCATCCTTTGTGTTGTAGGATGGAACAAGAACTCCCAAAAAATGAGTTACCTTTTAAATTTAAAGAGACAGTAACAGTTTTATCTCTTAATCTTTATTAAAGGAGTTTCACTGTTTATTTGCTTAATCCATTCCTTGTGTCTTAGGATGGAACAAGAACACACAATCATGAGTTACTTTTTAATTTTTAAAGAGACAGTAACGTTTGTGTAAATAAAAAAAAAAAAAAAAAGGGATTCTCTTTTCTGAACCTTCTCCTACTATGGGAGTCAATAGTAGTGAGTGGACCCTGCGCTAATTTCAAAATACCTCTAGCTCCCCTCGGGAGATCCCCCTGGACTCAAAAATGAATAATTAATGTAGTGAAGAGGTGAGCGCCAACAAAGGCTGAGGTGATGGGGTTATAAATTAGATCGATATATTAATGTGTAGTATACATAAATATATGGTTTAATACATGTCAAGAAAAAATACAGTATATATCATGGATCCATATGACAAAAGATAAGTAAAATCAAATAAAAACATATATAGTACAAAATGTCTTGGAGTAATTGTTGTCCTGTGTTTGAAACAACAAGTCCATACAGGGTGAAAATCCAATTTATTGCCCTATAAAGTCATATCCTAAATATCCATGATGGTTTGAAATAAAAATGAGTGGCAATTTGATGAATCAACAAGTGAAAAAATGTGGAAAAAATGAAAACCAAATATCCTAAATATCCGTGATGGTTTGAAATAAAAATGAGTGGCAATTTGATGAATCAACAAGTGAAAAAATGTGGAAAAAATGAAAACTCGAAAATCAAAATAGCAATAAAAATTCACTTAAAAAACATCCAAAAAAGTGATGACAAAGTTATAAAACCAATGTGAGAAAAGTTGTGATGGTGGTGAATAAATGTGGTGGTGAATTCTTTGATCCTTAAAAATTTGTATTGGTCTCCAACAATGTGTGCAAAAATATCCTAAAAACCTGTGGAAAAAAATAAACAATACTGCAAAATATATTCCCACAATAAAATCAAATATAGGTAGTGAACTTACTTTGGTTAAGTCGACGTGTTTCGGCCTCTGTATAGGCCTTTATCAAGACAAAGGCCTATACAGAGGCCGAAACGCGTCGTCTTAACCAAAGTAAGTTCCCTACCTATATGATTTTATTGTGGGAATATATTTTGCAGTATTGTTTATTTTTTTCCACAGGTTTTTAGGATATTTTTGCACACATTGTTGGAGACCAATACGAATTTTTACGGATCAAAGAATTCACCACCACATTTATTCACCACCATCACAACTTTTCTCACATTGGTTTTATAACTTTGTCATCACTTTTTTGGATGTTTTTTAAGTGAATTTTTATTGCTATTTTGATTTTCGAGTTTTCATTTTTTCCACATTTTTTCTTCCACATTTTTTCACTTGTTGATTCATCAAATTACCACTCATTTTTATTTCAAACCATCATGGATATTTAGGATATGACTTTATAGGACAATAAATTGGATCTCTACAATGGGAGTCTGTTGACTATGGTCAATCTATGCCACAAATTTCTCCTATAGTGTCCACAAAATGTTATGGCCCACATGCAGTGCCCTGCGCTTCCTCTAACACTCCGTTTGGATTTACTTTGCATTTCATACATAAGTTTTACCACAAGGTAGAATACATTACTAGAGGAATTAATTTCAATCAGTTAGGGTGATTGATTTAATAGTTGCTATCCCAGCCGTTTCTTCTCTATTAACGAAAGGAGGAAGATACTTTGGGATTATCTGATGGAGAATTCTCAGGCTCAGATAGAATAATATCTTTATTTGATCTTGAGGTTGTTTTTCTCTGTTTTTTAGCTTGTTCACCTCCATTTGTTACTTTAGGAGGTTTTAGCTACCCTGGGCGACTCCGACTCTGCTGGTGTTATCTAGTGCGTCCAGTAGGTTATTACGGAATGGAAGAAACCGCATTCCCTAAAATTAAAAAATATATTTTCCATAGTCGGCTTTGCTATGGAGGCTGGACAAGCATTCACTAGGGTGGATGGAGTTATTTCCAGCTTGGCCGAGAGAACTACGAATCCCTTAGAGGATAGTTGGGTTCGAAGGTCCTATGGATAAGAAGTAGAAGGGGACGTACACCAGGGCTTATAATGGCAACCAGCTGTGTACTTTGCTACCATCACTAGTGCGATGGCATATGGGTCTGATGCTGCTAAGTCAGAATCTCCCCTGGACAAGGACCCAGGATAAGATGAAAGCCTTTGAGTTGGCTATTTCCTTTATTTTGAATTTTTCCCTTTAAGTTATCATTCTGGGAGCATAGGTTTCAGGGTTTTCTGTTTTAGCTCACAGAGTCTTATGGTTAGAGTCTGTTCTACGGATGTATACTCTAAGTTTAAGCTTTTAGCGATTCCTTGCAAGGGGAAGACCTTGATAGGATCTGGCTTGATGAAAGTTATATCTTTTGGAATTAACTTAACCTGCTGTTGAATAGGACACAGCTTGATTGACATGCCTCTGATCCGAGACAGGATCTTGTAGAGGGCAGAATTCCGTCTTCGCTCAGATTTGGGTTTGAGATGTTCAGGATCCCTGGGCTATAGAAATAGTGTCCCAGGGATACAAACTGGAGTTCAAAAATTTTCCTCCTCGAGGAAGATTTCTTCTTTCAAGATTATCTGCAAGCCACATAAAAAGAGAGGCGTTCTTACTTTGTGTAAGAAACCTTTCCTCCCTGGGAGTGATTACTCCCGTTCCTGTACAGGAACACGGGCAGGGTTTTTATTCAAATCTGCTTGTAGTTCCCAAGAAGGAGGGAACCTTCAGACCTATTTTAGACCTCCAGAGTCTGAACAAGTTTCTCAGAGTTCCATCTTTCAAGATTGAAATTATTCGTACCATTCTTCCATTGATTCAGGAGGGTCAATTTATGACGACAGTGGACTTAATGGATGCATATCTACATGTCACTATCCACAGAGATCATCATAAGTTCCTAAGTTTTGCCTTTCTGTACAGACACTTTCAGTTTGTGGCTCTTCCTTTCGGGCTGGCCACGGCACCCAGAATTTTCGCAAAGGTTCTGGGGTTTCTATTGGCGGTTTTAAGACCGCTGGGCATTGCGGTGGCGCCTTATATGGACAATATTCTAATCCAGGCGCCATCTTGTCAACAAGTAGGGTCCCATACCCACATTGTACTATCCTAGCTGAGAACTCACGGGTGGAAGGTGAATCTGGAAAAGAGTTCCTTAATCTCGAAAGCAAGGGTGACTTTCTTGGGAACTGTAATCAATTCTATATCTATGAGGATTTTTCTGACAGAGGTCAGGAAATCAAAGATTCTAGATGCCTGTCGAGCCCTTCAGTCCAATCCTCGGCCGTCAGTGGCCCAGTGCATGGAAGTAATCGGACTGATGGTGGCGGCAATGGACATCATCCCGTTTGCTCGGTTTCACCTCAGACCTCTGTAGTTAAACATGCTCAGGCTGTGGAATGGAGATTATGCAGACTTGTCTCCTCGAATAACCCTGGAACAGGAGACAAGGGATTCACTTCAATGGTGGTTGTCTCTGGATCATCTATCCCAGGGAACATGCTTTCGCAGACCATCCTGGGTGATTGTGACAACAGATGCCAGCCTTCTAGGGTGGGGAGCTGTCTGGAGTCCTCTAAAGGCTCAGGGAGTGTGGACTCTGGCGGAGTCTGTTCTTCCTATAAACATCCTGGAACTGAGAGCGATCTACAATGCTCTTCTGGCCTGGCCTCAGTTGGCTTCGGCCCAGTTCATCAGATTCCAGACGGACAAAATAACGATAATGGCTTACATCAATCATCAGGGAGGAACGCGGAGTTCCTTAGTGATGACAGAGGTAACCCAAATAATCCGGTGGGCGGAGGCCCATTCTTGCCATCTATCAGCGATCCACATCCCAGGGGTGGACAACTGGGAGGCAGACTTTTCATCCGGGAGAGTGGGAACTCCATCCTCAGGCAGAGCTGATAGATGTTCTAGCAGTTCCTTGGTCCTTTAACCTAGCATATCTTTTTTCCCCGTTTTGCTCTTCTTCTTCGGGTCATTGCTCGAATCAAACAGGAGAAGGCATCAGTGATTCTTATTGCTCCTGAGTGGCCTCACAGGATTTGGTATGCAGACCTGGTGGACATGTCATCCCTGCCACCTTGGAGACTTCCATTGAGGAAGGATCTTCTCATTCAAGGGCCCTTTCTTCACCTATATCTAGTTTCTCTGAAGCTGACTGCTTGGAGATTGAATGGTTAATCCTATCCAAGCGGGGGTTTTCTGATTCGGTCATAGAGACTATGATTCAGGCTCGTAAGCCTGTAACTAGAAGGATTTACCAGAAGATATGGCATACATGTCTTTATTGGTGTGAATCCAAGGGCTGCTCATGGAGTAGAGTTAGGATTCACAGAATTTTGTCTTTTCTCCAAGAGGGTTTGGAGAAAGGTTTGTCAACAAGTTCCCTAAAGGGTCAAATTTCTGCCTTGTCTATTTTTATTACACAAACGTCTGGCAGATGTCCCAGATGTACAATCTTTTTGTCAGGCCTTGGTTAGGATCAGACCTGTGTTCAGACCAGTTACTCCTCCATGGAGTTTGAATTTAGTTCTCAAAGTTCTTCAAGGGGCTCCGTTTGGGCCTATGCATTCCTTAGATATTAAGTTGTTATCTTGGAAAGTTTTATTTCTTGTTGCTATTTCCTCAGCCCGTAGAGTTTCTGAACTCTAGGCGTTGCAATACACTTTGTCTTATCTTATTTTCCATTCAGATAAGGTGGTGTGACGGACTAACCTAGGTTTTCTTCCTAAGGTTGTTTCAGATAGGAACATTAATCAGAAGATTGTTGTTCCTTACCTGTGTCCTAATCCTTCTTATCCAAGGAACGTTTTCTGCACAATTTAGACGTGGTCCGTGCTTTAAAATTTTACTTGCAAGCGACTAAGGACTTTCTTCAGTCCTCTTCTTTGTTTGTAGTTTTTTCTGGAAAGCGTAAGGGGTCAGAAAGCTTTGGCTACCTCTTTCTTTTTGGCTGAAGAGTATCATCCGCTTTGCATATGAGACTGCTGGACAGCAGCCTCCTGAGAGGGTTACGGCTCATTCCACTAGGGCTTTTGCTTCCTCATGGGCATTCAAAAATGAAGCTTCTGTAGAACAGATTTGCAAGGCTGCAACTTGGTCCTCTCTCAAAATTTTTCAAATTTGTTACTTTTGCCTCGGCTGAGGCTGCTTTTGGGAGAAAGGTTCTTCAAGCAGTGGTGCCTTCCGTTTAGGTTCCCTGTCTTGTCCCTCCCATATCATCTGTGTCCTCTAGCTTGGGTATTGTATCCCATAAGTAATGAAGATGATCCGTGGACTCATCGGGTCTTTAAGAAGAAAAGGAAATTTATGCTTACCTGATAAATTTGTTTCTTCTTAGACACGATGAGTCCACGGCCCGCCCTGTTCTTTTAAGACAGGTTATTATTTTTGTAAACTTCAGACACCTGCACCTTGGCTTTTCCTTTCTCTTCCTAACTTCGGTCGAATGACTGGAGTGGGAGGGAAGTGAAGAGCTATTTATCAGCTCTGCTGTGGTGCTCTTTGCCTTCTCCTGCTGACCAGGAGGTGAATATCCCATAAGTAATGAAGATGATCCGTGGACTTATCGTGTCTAAGAAGAAACAAATTTATCAGGTAAGCATAAATTTCCTTTTTCATATAGCAGGGACGCCTTATATAGGGTCACAGTGTGACTCCTCTATACCTCAGTAGTATCAAGGGTTAATATCTCCTCAGTGGGAGTTTATTGGGAACAGTTTGGGGAGTTTATATACTGCTTTAACATTTGTGAAGGACATTTTCAGGGCTCATTTAGACTGTGTACTTTTGGCTGGAACAAGCAGGTTTCACTTAATAGCTTTGCACACTTTTTTATAGCCTGCCTTGCGCACCATGTGACCGGGTGCAGCTTCATTCACTTCCTTACAATCCTGCTGCAGACAGCACTCCTGAGGAGCGTTTCTTGACAACTTGTCTGGGTCTAGTAGGTGGTGAGTTCCCTAGCCACTGTTTTTGTAAAGGTGCCTTTCTATATTTAAAACGTTAATTTTCTTTCTAATGACACAATGAGTTCACGGATGATCATTAATTACTGTTGAGAATATCACTCCTGACCAGCAGGAGGAGGCAAAGAGCACCCCAGCAAAGCTGATAAATATCACTTCCCTTCTCACAACCCCCAGTCATTCTTTCTTTGCCTACGTTAAAAGCAAGGAGGTGGTAAAGTTTAGGTGTTTGAAAAGAAGATTCTTCAATCAAGAGTTTATTATTTTTTTTTTAACAATATATTTTTTATTGAGGTTGTTACAAACATATACAATGTAGAATTGCCAAAACTGAAGTAGTACAGATGTTGGAATACAATTCACAGTAATAAAACAGTGTACAAACAGGTACATACAAATTCAAAATGAAAAAGGCAAAGATAGCTGTAACCTCATTTTTATGATTATATAAACCTCCTTTGAAGTTAGTACGTCACTCTTGGACCGTGGTAAAATATAAATACTCAATGGAGGTAAGTAAATTGAATCTCTAGCCACTTTTGGGCTTGGTAGAGCATAGAACATTAAATATATACAGTATATCAACAACAGATTGTGTAATAAGTTTCAACAATAATGGGTAAAATTTTGGTCTTTTGTAAAACATATGTATTACACTCATCAACAAGTCTAAAGAAATACAGGTGATCAGACATATGCGTACAATTAAATCAGAAATAAAAGCAGTGGTATAATAGGTCATATATCAATCTGTCTATTCCGTTTCAATACAAAAACATGTGTTGTTTGCACTTCAAAGACTAGCTATAACTGAAAACTTTTAAGATCACTGAAAAGAAATAGTGTTGATGAATGAATTAAGTTGTTCCCATGTGAAGAGAAAATACATGTTTCTATAGGATATAGTTTCCTTTGCTTACGAAGTAAGCTCAATAGTTTAAGGGGAGGGGAAGGGGGGGGGGTGTAGCCATCAGAAACTTAAAGGGGTGAAGTTAGGGGGTAAAATAAAGAAATATCAATTTAAGGCTGGGTTGGTATAAAAAGTATATTCCCCTGTAAAGAAATGCAATGCAACACCAAAGTACAAATTATATGGTATTGATAATCACAATAAAAATTAGTAATGTATCACAGCTGTTACTTATAGTGAGGGTTTCTCTAGCAACATATGTGATTTAATATAGCCATACGCAACCCACTGGTATCAATGTTAGCAATATCAGTAAGGAAATCGAGGCGTAAGATTTAGCAAGAATAAGTTAAAGTCCTACCTCTGTTCCTATGAGGATTTACTTAGCTCAGATCAGGAGGAAATTTTACTCACAGAGAGATGTCCTCGGTAGCTGTAAGCGAGTGGAAGCGTTCCGGACTTTACCCGGCAAGCTGCAGGGAGAGGGACACAGCTAGAAGCAGTCCGGCCGTAGCTGATGACGTAATGAGGCTGCTGTGAGGATATGGCTTTCAGAACAGGGTAACGGAATACCAACAGATGGAATTAGGCTCTGTGAAAACTAACCTGCTTAGAAGTATGTTTAGAGATTAGTTTATTGAAGACTGTGATAGAGTTGATTCAAAATAATTCAAGGTGAAGTGTAAACCACTTTGAGGCTGTCTGAGTTGAAGATCCGATGTAGGCTTCAATTAACCAGCAATGAACTGCTGAGAGGAAGTCCCTTTTAAAGGTAAGGAAGTGATCTCCTTAAAGGCACAGTAAGACAAAAATGAAAAAAGGTGAGTATAATCCTTACATAGGCCCCCCTCCAAGGAAACCACAGCGAGGTTTCACGGGCGAGGTCTGTCAGGGTGCCGCCTATGGAAGAGTGAAATGAGACGAGGAGCCGAGAGATTGGAGGCAGGCTCCCAAGAGTCATCATCATGCCCGTAGCCCATCCAATGGACAAGATAATACAGTTGACCACGAAGAAGACGGGAATCAAGGATGCTATGAACCTGGAATTCCTCCTGGGAGTCCAATCCCGGTACGACAGGCAATGGACCAGAAGCAGGAACATCAGAGTTACAAGGCTTGATTAAAGAAACGTGAAAGGTGGGGTGTACCCTCAACGTCGGGGGAAGATCCAAAGTAACAGTGACTGGATTATGGATCGATTTGATGGCATAAGGTCCAATAAAGGTACGACCCAACTTCCTGCAAGGATAGCGCAATTTCAGATTCCTAGTAGACAGCCAAACTCGTTGCCCGACAGCATAAGGAGGATTACATCTATGACGTAAGTTGTAGTATTTGCTCTGGGAAGCCTGTGCTTCCAGAATATGGGTACGTACAGAGGAAAAGATCCGTGAGATGTTGTTCACTGTGTCATTCACCTGAGGGCAAGGTGAATCAATCTTAGGCAGAAGATCGCAACGAGGATGCAAACCATAGTTGATGAAAAAGGGACTAAATCCAGTGGAGGCATTCACATGGTTATTGTGAGCGAATTCAGCCAAAGGTAAGAAGGTCGCCCAGGTATCCTGTTCCTGAGAGCAATAACACCTCAAGTATTGTTCTACCTCCTGGTTTACTCGCTCAGTCTGCCCATTCGATTGGGGATGAAACAAAGTCGTGAGGCATTGTTCTATATGCAAAGCATTACATAGGTTTTTCCAAAACCTGGACGTGAACTGTGACCCACGGTCACTAACCACAGATTTTGGTATCCCATGTAACCAAATGATTTCTTTTATGAAGAGTTCAGAGGTATGTCTAGAAGTAGGAAGAGCAGTAGTAGGGATAAAATGGGCCATTTTAGAGAAAAGGTCAGTGACAACAAATATGGTGTTGAATCCGTTAGATCTGGGCAATTCTACTATAAAGTCCATTGAGATTTTTTCCCAAGGTCTGTTGGGTACCTGGAGAGGTTGTAAAAACCCAACGGGTCGTTGCTTTGAATGTTTTGAGGTGGCACAAATAATACACTCCTGTAAGAAAGTTCGTACAGATTTACCAATTCCAGGCCACCAGTACGAACGGAGGATAAGTTCAGTAGTCTTTGTCGTGCCCATGTGACCAGCTAAAGGTGATTCGTGAACACTCTTTAAGACCCTTTGACAAAATGAAGTTGGCACATACAGCTTTCCGTTTTTGTAATACAAGCCATCAGTGTGTAAAGTAAGATCTTCTAAAGGTATGTTGCTATTGGATCTCTGAGCTTCTTGTAATTGGGGTATAATATCCACTATCAGTCCTATGAAACAGTCTTGTGGAATTACAGTGGAAGGAGAATTTTGAGGTATGATCTTTGAATGTTGTCTTGAGAGGGCATCTGCCTTTCCATTCTTTTCTCCAGGCCTGTAAGTTATGATGTAATGAAACCTTGAGAAATAAAGGCTCCATCTGAGTTGTCTAGAAGAGAGAGTTTTATTGGATTGAAGATATTGTAGGTTTTTGTGGTCTGTAAAAATAATAATGGGGTGAACAGCACCCTCTAATAGATGCCTCCAATGATCAAATGAACTTTTGATTGCGAGCAATTCCTTCTCCCCGACAGGATAGTTCAATTCAGCAGGTTGAAGAATTCTGGAAAAGTAAGCAACGGGATGTAATGGATCCTTGAAGGATGATCGCTGTGAAAGAATTGCGCCTATAGCGTAATCTGAAGCGTCAACTTCTAACACAAACTGGTGGTTCATATCAGGGAAGCATAGAATGGGTGCTGTTGAAAACCTATGTTTCAAGTGATCAAAAGCTTCTTGGGCTTGAGGGGTCCAGTGGAAAGGACTATGGATCTTTGTGAGTTCTGTGAGGGGTTTAGAGATAGCAGCAAACCCTGGAATAAACTTCCTATAAAAGTTAGAGAAGCCTAGGAAGCGTTGAACTTCCTTCCTAGAAGTAGGGTTCGGCCAATCCAGTACAGCTTGTACTTTTTTGTCATCCATTGAAATTCCCTGCACAGTAATATGGTACCCTAGGAAAGTGATGTCTTGAGTTTCAAATATACATTTTTCAAGTTTAGCATATAAGCTATTCTTTCTCAATCTGGTTAGAACTTCTTTAACATGAATTCTATGCTGATCAAGATTCTGTGAGTAAATTAAAATGTCATCCAGATAGACAACAATATATACGTCTAAAATGTCTCTGAAAAGGTCTTTGATGAAACACTGAAATGTAGCTGGGGCATTACAAAGGCCGAATGGCATTACAGTATACTCATAAAGACCGTATCTGGTCCTAAATGCTGTAAGCCATTCGTCCCCAGCTCTCATTCTGATAAGATTATAGGCGCCCCTAAGATCCAATTTGGTGAAAATTGAGGCGCCACGCAATCTTTCTATCAGCTCAGGGATTAATGGGAGTGGGTACCTGTTTTTCCTTGTGCGTTTATTTAATTCTCTATAGTCTATTATAGGTCTAAGAGAACCATCCTTATTAGTGACGAAAAACATGCCCGCACCAGCTGGTGAGGTGCTGGGTCTTATGAAACCTTTCTTAAGGTTCTCGTCTATGTAAGACTTCAAATGCTCTAATTCAGGTTTGGACAGGGGATAGAGGTGTCCGAAAGGTATAGACACCCCAGGAAGCAGATCTATGGGGCAATCATAAGCCCTGTGGGGTGGTAAGGATTCTGCTTCTTTTTTATCAAACACATCGGCAAACTCATGATACTGTGGGGGTAGAATACTGTCAGAATCAGATACAGAAAAACAAATAGCATTACAATTTGTAAGGTTAATGTTCTGGTGTTCTGGGAATGTGATGGTGAGGGTTGACCAATCTATGTGTGGTTTATGAAGACTTAACCATTTAATACCTAAGATAACTTTGAACATAGGAGAGGATATAACATCTAGCGTTATTTGTTCAGTATGATTATGTGTTGTGTGTAACTGAAGGGGAATGGTTTGATGTGTGAGTGGACCACTTTGTAACAGATTGCCATCAATAACCTTCACAGAGACTGGTATTTGCTTAGTGACCAAAGGAATTTTATTTATTTTCACAAAATTCATGTCAATGAAGTTCCTGTGTCAATTATGGCTGTAGTCCTGATCTTGTAACGTTCCCACTGTAGAGAAACGGACAAAGTTAGATAGGTAGTGGTTGTGGTTTTGGAGTAAAAACTATGCATAGGAACAGCATTCTTACCTAATTTCTGTTTTGCCAGTAGGGGGCATTCTTTTACCTCGTGCTTTGGAGATGCACAGTATAGGCATAAATTTAGTGTCTTCCTTCTAGTTTTCTCCTGTGGGGATAAGGGCCCCTTGATAAAACCTATTTCCATAGGTTGTGGGAGATCCTTTCCTGGAGAAGGGGATGTAGCTGATAATTTTTTTGTGAAACCCATTCTTTCAGATCGTCTCTCCCTCAGACGTCTGTCAATGGATATGGATACCATATAGAGTTCCTCTAAAGTATCTGGAATCCCGATACGTGATAGCTCATCTTTAAGTTCTTCACTTAATCCCAGGCGAAACTGATTCTTAAGTGAAATCTCATTCCACATGGAGTCTGTGGCATAAATTTTAAACTGTGTTATATAGGTTTCTACTGCATGTTTCTGTTGCTTCAATGCTCTGAGATTATTCTCAGCTGAGATTTGTTTGTAGGGATCATCATAGAGAGCGGACATTTCGGTAAAGAAAGCGTCCAATGACCCTAGTATAGAATCCTGTTTTTCAAAAAAGGTGTCTGCCCATGCCCTGGGCTCTCCCCTCAAATAGAATATAACAGTAAGAACTCTCGTTCTCTCAGAAGCATATGTCTTGGGTTTTAATTCAAATAATAACATGCATGAATTTCTGAACTCTCTGAACTGAGAGCGATTTCCAGAAAATTTCTCTGGTGTGGATACAGCAGGTTCAGGGAGGTGCTCGTTTTGGTTTGATTTAACTGAAAGGCTTTCTCTGAGACAGGCTTTCAAAGCCTGATTCTCAGTTTTTAATTCATGAAATGAGGTTGCAAGCATATCTACCCTGTCTGATAAGACTTTTAAGTGTTCGGTCATGGTATTGAGATCCATTTATATATTTGTTTAACAGAACTGGGATAAACCTTTTCAATGTTATACCAAGTCCTATTATTCCTTATGGCTGGTTAATTATGTAAAGAAATGCAATGCAACACCAAAGTACAAATTATATGGTATTGATAATCACAATAAAAATTAGTAATGTACTTATAGTGAGGGTTTCTCTAGCAACATATGTGATTTAATATAGCCATACGCAACCCACTGGTATCAATGTTAGCAATATCAGTAAGGAAATCGAGGCGTAAGATTTAGCAAGAATAAGTTAAAGTCCTACCTCTGTTCCTATGAGGATTTACTTAGCTCAGATCAGGAGGAAGTTTTACTCACAGAGAGATGTCCTCGGTAGCTGTAAGCGAGTGGAAGCGTTCCGGACTTTACCCGGCAAGCTGCAGGGAGAGGGACACAGCTAGAAGCAGTCCGGCCGTAGCTGATGACGTAATGAGGCTGCTGTGAGGATCCGGCTTTCAGAACAGGGTAACGGAATACCAACAGATGGAATTAGGCTCCGTGAAAACTAACCTGCTTAGAAGTAAGTTTAGAGATTAGTTTATTGAAGACTGTGATAGAGTTGATTCAAAATAATTCAAGGTGAAGTGTAAACCACTTTGATGCTGTCTGAGTTGAAGATCCGATGTAGGCTTCAATTAACCAGCAATGAACTGCTGAGAGGAAGTCCCTTTTAAAGGAAAGGAAGTGATCTCCTTAAAGGCACAGTAAGACAAAAATGAAAAAAGGTGAGTATAATCCTTACATCCCCCTGGACCCATATGGTAAAGGGCTATATGTTGGATCTCCCCTCAGGGGTTGCTGTCACCACTGGACGGAGATGGGAAAGGGACATTGGATATGATCCGCAGAGCGGGAAAGGGTGAGAGGAGATCCTCTTTTTTTTTTTTTTATTCCCCCTAGCTTTATAAAGTTAAGTCCAGTTATTTCCCTGTAAAATGTAGGGCTACTTTTGGGCCATGACCTTTAAAAATGTAAATAAGTGGGAATAGTAATATTTAACTTACCAGGATAGGGGATATAGGTATAGGAACAGACGTGGACTGCGATAAAGTAGGAATAGTAGTAGGTGATATGTACAGTTTCTGAAGAAACATCTTAGTCAGTCACCTCTGTGGTACAATATTCACTGAGAGTAATGATTTGGGAGGGTGTGTCAATGTATATATTTTAATTTGTTCACATGGTGAACAAAGTTGGGGAGGGCGGACAAAATGCTAAGATAAATTACTTCAACTGAGTAGAACAGGTGTTGCTGTCTATAATGCTACTATAGGGAACTTAGAAGGTAGGGTGGTGTAGTATTAAACTCTGACTATGGCAACACTATTTCCAAACTTACTTGGCTTTCAGAGGTCTGGAAATCCGTTATTGTACAAACAATGCAAATCACCCAGTACATACATGCATTTATAACCAAACTTCAAGGGTCAGACAATAGGTCTTCATGTAAAAGTCAAGTAAAAGGACATGTTATACTCAATGAAGCAATGTAAATAACAGAGTTGGAACCACCATCATCCAGTTCCAACTCTTTGACATGGCAGACAGTCCAAAAGTTTCATCTGGCTTTGTAGAAGTTGGGGACCGGGCAACAGTAAATGGGAAATCAGAGTAAAATATATTTGGAATATGAGCCCATGTTTAGCTAACCACATCTTAGCGGTTATGGATGAATTAGCATTGTCCATTGCAGACGTCACCTGTAGCTTGATGTACCAACTCCAAGGAGTGACACATAGAACCTCTGAGCTCTCCTGCAGCATTCTCAGACAGTATGTCCCAATCAGTGTCGTAAAGACCATGCCACCTGACCTGCAAGTTTGTTCCTTGTGAGGAATTGCTCCAAATCGGTCTAGCAGCCCTCTAAAGGGCACCGGAAAATAACCTCTCTTGAGAGGCTCCTCTAACTCTGACTGAAGACTGTGAAGTAATAATTGACTGTAAACATTGTAGGAACTTATTTGCTATGAGTTTTGTATATTTATTTTTTGTATGTTCTGGCTTTCCCTCTCTTACTTAAACTCAAGCATTAATTGCAAATATATATAAGGTAGCCTAATTGGCACAGTTAGACAATAATAGCAATTTATAGAGCTGTGAAGAGGGTGAGAATAAATACAAAGTGTCATAGCTAGATTGCAAAGACAGCCACACCTGTATAGCATAGTTTTTTTTTGTTTTTTTTTTGTTGGTTGGCTTCATGTTCCTTCTGGGACTTATCTATTCCTGGTCTCTACTGATAAATATACAAAGGGGCTGAATACCCATAGAACACTGAAGACACTTGGCCTGTATATTATAGCCAATAACCTTTTGTACATATTGTGTATGACTTGTGTATGTCTCTGCTTCCAGGCTAGAGTTATATAAAAGATTTAGTTGCCTATAGACGGCCTGACTGGACAAACGGGTAACAGAGGCAAGACATAAACCTGTTTAGATTAAGGGAAAACTTAATTTGATAGAGAAGAATATATATAAACCGGATGGGACACTATCTAAGTGGGTATATATTAAATTAACCCTAAAAACGTCTTTGTTGCTAAAGGGAAAGGTAAGGGGAAAAGAAAAAGAAAGATTGCTATATTAACTACATGTGTAGAAAGTTAAACACACTATTGGCCACATCTCTTCTCTTCTCTTTCTCTAGCTGTATTTGTCAAGATTGGATTGGCCTCTCATATATATCAGCTTACTTCCCTCCCCTTCTTATCAAAAGACAAACAGTAGGTCTTAATATATATATATATATAGGGAAATCGCTTGAGAATACTAGACAGTAGTCATAAGATAATAGAAAGCCCAGAAAGCAGAGACTAGAGGTCGACAGAGGGGACTATAAGACACTGTGGAGATAAAACCAAGACAGACAGTTATTGAACTGATATTGGAATTTCTAGACGGGAGATTTAGATCAGGGACCTGAAGGAGAGAAGAGTAAAAAAAAAATAGTCATTATTACTTTTTTTTTTTTTTTTTTTCTCACAATTCTAAATAAGGTTCTTAATTTTTATAAATAGTTTAGATAAAGGGGGGGGGGGTGTGCTTAAACAGATAAACACTGAAACACCAAGACACGCTATACTCACAGAAAAATACGCACACATATATGTGTATGTATACACGTGTATATATATATATATATATATATATATATGTATGTAGGTTTTATATATGGATAAATATATATCTAAAAATAAATTAAAATCACCTATAATGTCTTCTAGAAATAAAAATCACGATAAGAAAAGTAATAAATCCACTTTTGAAGCCCCTGAGGGTTTAGAAGAAAACACTACACTGAGCACGAGTAATGACGATTTAGTTAGACAATTAAATGCACTCTTCTCTCCAAAATTTGATCTAATTCAAAACAGTATAAATGAACTCTCTGATGAAGTTAAACACTTCGCAGCTAGAATCACTCATGTAGAACAGAGGGTTTCAGATATGGAGGATAGGGAGATACAAAGGGATCAAGTATCACAAAATATGTCATTGCAATTAGAAGCAATCAAAGCGAAATTAGAAGATCTCGAAAACCGTACAAGACGGAATAATATCAGATTAATTGGCTTAACAGAAGGAATTGCAGAAAGAGAGCTTAAAGAATTTGCGGAGGGAGAACTTATGAAAATATTGAAAATTGATAAGTCTGAACCCACAATTTTAGTGGAGAGAATTCACAGGATTGGTCCAATTAAAAAAACAGCAAATGGAGATTATATCAATAGAGCAGTTATTATGAAAATGTTAAATTTCCAAGATAAAATTAGGATGTTTAACGCGTATAGGAAATTGAACAATGAATTAATCTATAAAGGGAAAAAGCTACTAATATTTAATGACTATTCAATTGAAACTGCTAATAAGAGACGGATTATGGCACCTCACTGCACCAAACTTATACAATTAGGGTGGAAAGCCAGATTATTATATCCAGCAAAAATAAATGTACAAACTAAAGAGGGAAATAAATTGTTCACAGATGAGGCAGAAGTAAAACTTTTTATAGAAAATACTAATAATGGAAGTAAAGCAGCAGGAAAAGAGGGGAACTAGAGAGGGGGCTTCACAAACGATATCAATCTGGTATCGGGATAGCACATTCAAGGCTCACTTAAATGTAAAAATGATTTTAATTAATAGGGTTGAATACCCTCGATCAAATATAGTCCGATTTTTAAAGATACTCTCAGATAGAATAAAATGTCTTTTAAAATTATATCTTGGAATATAGGCGGAATTACGTCACCCATAGAAAGGAAATCCATATTAAAATATACTAAGAAACTAGGTGCACAGATAATTTTCCTCCAAGAAACACATTTAAAAAGCGAAGAAGCAGCTAAATTAAAGGGCAAATGGATCAAAGAAGCAATTTTCACTCCATGCAGTCAAAGGAAAAAAGGGGTAGCAATCTTATTTAGCAAGACACTAGAATATACTATTAATAATATTGTTATAGACCAGGATGAGAGGTTTATTATCATATCAGTAAGGATTGAAAACAAAGAATATGTCCTTTGTAATGTATACGGCCCTAATAGTGAAGATCCAGGATTTTGGAGGAAGATAAGGGACCAGCTGATGATATATGTAGATAAACAATTAATAATTGGAGGAGACTTCAACCTGACACCAAACCTAGTTCTAGATAGATGGAAAGAAATAGGGGAATTTAAAACAAGGGATATGAGAAATAAGGGAAACATGCGGGCTAAAAGGAAAAGGGAAAGTATAATACTGAAAAACTTGAAAAAAGATTTAAATATGCAGGATATCTGGAGAATAAGAAACCCAGATGGTAGGGAATTCACATGTCTCTCTAAGTCTAAACATTCATTTTCAAGAATAGACTTCTTTCTTGTCTCAGAAAGCTTGATTAAACAGGTTCAGGATTCCAAGATTGATCAAATTACATTATCGGATCACGCATCCATTAGCATTACTTTTAATGCTAATTTTACAAAACAAATAGGGTCATTCTTTTTCCCAAAATATTTATTGAATAATTCTAAATTTATAAGTTTCTTAAAAGAGAAATGGATAGAATATGAAAGATTTAATAAAAACTATTGGAATAAAACTAATATCTATTGGGACACCGCTAAGGCAGTGCTTAGAGGCGAGATCACTTCTTATGTAATTAGGCTGAGAAGGAAATTAAAATATAGGAGACAACAAGTAACTAAAACTCTAACCAATGCATATACAAGATTCTTGAGTAATAGATCCAAGATTAATTGGGAAAAATACACCCTAGCAAAACAAGTCAGGGATAATTTTTTAAACCAAGATGAAATTAAAGAAAACATGAATAGATGCTCCAAATTTTATAGATTTGGTAACAAATCTGGAAGGTTCTTGGCCCAAATAGTAAATAATCAGAAGAAAAATAAATATATTTCTAAATTGAAGATGGGGGATAGGGAGGTAACCAATCCTGAAGAGATTCAAGAAGTATTTTATGAATATTTTTCAAAATTATATTCGCCAGTTCTTATAGACGAAGATATAAAGGAACAATTCTGGAAAGAAATAACGGTTCCAAAAATTGACACATCACAATTAAATAAACTCAATGAGCCAATTTTGGAAGAAGAAGTTTCACAAACAATTAAATGCTTAGCTAATAATAAGGCTGCTGGTCCCGATGGTCTTCCCCCAGAATTTTATAAAATACTAATTGAGGAAATTATGCCTACACTAACACATTTGCTTAATAAATTCTGGACAGGGCAACTTACGCCCTCTATAGACTTTAACAAATCAACAATAATTATTATACCAAAACCAGGAAAGGACCCACAGCTACTAGAATCATATAGACCAATCTCTCTCTTAAATACTGATTATAAAATAATCACAAGCATTATAGCAAAAAGATTTCAGCTGATATTAGGGGGGATAGTCCATCGGGACCAAACAGGCTTTATGAAAGGTCGGTCATCCAATATTAACCTAAGGAAATTGTATTTAACAATAGCAGACGCTTGGTATAATAAGAAATATAATAAGGAAATAAATAGGGCAGATCTAGCTATAATCACGCTGGATGCGCATAAAGCTTTTGACTCCATAATATGGGACCATATATTTACAACATTAGGTAAATTTGGATTTTCTGGAAACTGCTATAATATGGTTGAGTTATTATATAAAAAATCCCAAGCTGCATTAATTATAAATAAGTCCAAAACAAATTTTTTTCCACTTATGAGGGGGACCCGACAAGGATGCCCCCTATCCCCCCTAATTTTTAATTTAGCTTTAGAACCACTCCTTAGTACACTCAGACTGAAGATACAGGGAATAAACATACAAGATAAAGAAATTAAAATGGCAGTGTACGCTGATGATTTACTGATTTTTACTAGACAATCTCCCAGAAGTTTTAATTTAATCTGTCAAATAGTGGAAAAGTTTGGAACATTCTTGGGGTACAAAATTAATAAAAATAAATCAGAAGTATTATGGGTCCAAAAAAATAAGGATTCAGACACTCAAACTTTTAAGGAGGTAAAGGATTTTTTAGTCTATTTGGGGTTAAAATTCTCAGCAAATCCAGAAGAAATATATGCATTAAATATAAAAGAAGCAGTCAGGAAATTTGCAGATACTCTTAAAAACTGGGAAACTCTCCCCCTATCGCTATATGGCAGAATAAATCTATTAAAAATGGTAGCATTACCACGCTTACTATATATATTTCAAAATATTCCTTTACTGTTGAAAAACTCAGAGAGGAAGAAAATAAATACTTCCATTAAAACATATCTATGGGGGAAAAAGAAAGTAAGATTAAATCATGGAAAATTAACACTTCCAAAAAAACTGCTTGGATTGGCTCTTCCAGATATCGGATTGTATAATTTAGTAGCAGTAGGGAAAATTGCCATAGATTGGCTATTAGACATAGGACATTTTACTATGCTAGAGATAGAAGCTCAACTAATTAAGCCTTTATACCTAAGAAATATAGTCCATTTGGAAATTAGCAAGCTGCCTGTTTACATAAAGAGAATAAATTTACTTAAAGATTCAATAATTGCATGGCACAAAATCTGTAATAAACTAAGTGTAAAGTTTGCTGTATCACAATACCTGGCAATTAAAGGAAATCAAGAATTTCAAATAGGATTCGTAACAAATGTGGGCACAAAATGGGAGGAACAAGGCCTAGTTAATGTGTTTCAAATGATAAATAGAGAAAGAGATAGCTCAAAGGTCATAGAATTTGAGAAAGCCCAAGAACAATTTCATTTCAAGAAAGAACACTATTTTGCATATTTACAACTAAAAGACTATTGCAGGAAACTCATAAGATTACATGGGGAAGTATGGGATCACCCACCTTTGAAACCAATACTGAGTGCATATAAAAATAGTAAATTTTCTATATCATTATTATATAATATTATAAAACATACAGAACACGAAGATCAATTGGAGAAAATTTTATTAAAATGGAAGATCATGCACTTTCCAGAATTGACTATACAGATTGTCTTAAAAAGCATAGGAATGGTAGAAAAGGCCACTATGGCAGCAACACTACACGAACAGCATGTTAAAATTATATGGATGACATATATTACACCTGATATAATATCTAAATGGGGAACGGTGCACAATGGTTATAAGTGTGAGAAATGTAAAAAAGCTAAAGCTAATTTGATTCATTGCCTATGGACATGTCCGAAACTACAAAGATTTTGGCGAATGGTAACATACTGGGCTAATAAAATCTGCAACGAACAGCTGATACTAAAAGCAGATCATGTTATATTTTTAAACTTTAGAAAAACAGAAGTTACACAATGTAAAACCTTTTTCTCAATGTTAATTATATTAAGCAAAAACTTGATTTTAAAAGGATGGAAGAATGAACGAGCACCATCACTTAAAGCACTAAAAAATGTAGTGCACAAACAGTTTCTGATTGAACAAAATGATATTTGGTACAATGTAGAGATAAATGTTAGAAGGTTCTTTGAAAAATGGAAATTTTGGATTAAGACACAGGATAGAGATATACAAAATGAATTAATTTCAAGATTTGAAAATACCACATATATAATGGAAAGTAGACTCAGAGAAGAATGGTTATCATTTTAATAAAGGAAGGGGGTAAAGTACAACAAGTATGATTGTTCAATTGGGTTTAGTTATTCCTCCTTATCTTTTTTCTTTTTCTTTTTTATTTTTCTCTCTCTAAGTGTCTATACTGTATACATTGATGGAAATGGTGAAAAAATTATGGAAATATTACAAAATTGTTTTCCTTTATGTCAAGAAGTTTTTGTTGAAATATAAGTCTGTATACTTATGCTAAAAAATAATAAATAACAAATTGCAAAAAAAAACAAACTCTGACTGAAGATGCTTCCTCGTTATAGATATCGCAGGTGGCAGGTCAGTAGCTTGAGCGGCATGTAGCATTCTGACTGATGCTCTGGAGGCAACACGGGGTAATCAGATTCTCCATTTCAAATTTTCTGTCTCTGGACTTTGTACCCTCTATTCCTACAACGTTCTCCATTTCATGGTGGTTAGACGGCAAATGCTGGGGCCCCAGAGCGTCGCCGCCACTATAGGTAGCTGTAGAAACATGCTGAAGGGCATCGTGTTCAGCACGCATTGCTTTGGTCGATTGGGCTGTCATTTTGATTGTGTCTTCAACCTTTGCGCGGCATTCCTCCAAAAGGTTGCTAATCTCCTGTATAACATATGCTGCCACCTCCATATTAAAATTATGCAGTATATACCTCTGTTGAAGGCAGCAAATTAGCCGTATGTCAGTGTCGTTCTGCACAGAAGTTCCCATGTGGGTCAAAAAATGGCTGCACTCCAATGTTCCTGACAGTAAAATAGACACCAGGAAAGTGAAGTCCGTCTATCTGTAGCTCCCCACATTAAATTTGGATGT
The DNA here is from genome assembly GCF_027579735.1 of Bombina bombina. Taxonomy (NCBI): domain Eukaryota; kingdom Metazoa; phylum Chordata; class Amphibia; order Anura; family Bombinatoridae; genus Bombina; species Bombina bombina. The sequence continues at coordinate 7,328,499 of NC_069507.1, forward strand.
CCAGATACCCTGGGCTTACAAATGTCCAGTAGTGGTGTAATATTTGGGCTTGAATGGACGCCAATGTTACTTTTATATATATATTAAAGCTGGAGCTGTTATAATATGCGTCCGTTCAGTTCCAAAGTTAGCTCCGCCCCCCCAAGAGTTTATTATTTTAAAGCAGAGCAAACTTGTTCTGCTGTTTCATGGGGTTTAGCCGTAGCCCATGTCAGTCTCTTCAGTAGAGCAGTGGTGGCTTTAAAGCAATTGGGAACTTGTGGGGTATAATCCACACTGCGCCACTGTCAGGGTTTTTTCCCTGCTTTGTTTGCCATGTGCTGCTGGCAGCCATGTTACTTACCTTTTTTGCTGAATCTGGTTGTGTGTGTGATGCTGCTTATTTCCTGCACGCCCTCTTATGGCCAGACTGTTGTACATCATCTGTGTGAGACAGGTTGCAGTCTCAGAATTGTGATGTCATCACTTATTATTTAAAGGGCCTCTGTTCAGTATGCTTTGCCCTTGCGTTGTCTCAGACCTGTTTGTGAGTTCCTGTGTATTACCTGGCTAGTCTGATGTCTCTTTTGGTTCCTGATCCCTGGCTTGTTCCTGACTTTGCTGTTCTCCTTGTTCCTGATTCCGGCTTGTCTGACTACTCACTTTGGCTCCTGACTTGGCTCGTCTGACTACCAGCTCTGGTTTTGACTCCTGGCTTGTTATTTGACTTGTAGACTTTTTATTATTTTTGTTATTAATAAAGGTGTGATTATTTTTGCACTTCTTGTCACATTCTGATTCCTGGCACCCTGACATTACGCAAGGGCAATGAATCCCAATGGTGCTAATAATCCACCTTTACCTACAATCATTTCCAGGATTGATGAACAGGAATACCACTTGGATCAATTTGCACTAGCCCTGCAAACCCTGCTGACTTGTACTGCACATTTGGACCAGAGTGTCCCACAAGTTATGGCTGCCTCTGTTTCCGCTGCTGCACTTAGTCCTACCAGGAGCATGTCCAGTTCTGCACCTCTACCTCAGCATTATGGAGGCGATCCTAATCAGTGCAGAGGATTTTTGAACCAGGTGGGCATTTTCTTTGAGATGTTACCTCAGGCATTTCCCTCTGACAGAGCTAAGGTGGGATTTCTCATCTCTTTCCTCTCTGACACGGCCCTTGCCTGGGCTAATCCCTTGCGGGAGACTAATAAACCCGAATAAACCTGTGATTTCTAATTACCCTGAATTTGTGGCCTCCTTTCGAAGGGTATTTGATGTTCCGGCTCGCTCCTCCTCTGCTGCCAAACGACTCATGTCCATTCAGCAAGGTACGAGATCTGTTGCTCAGTATGCCATTGAGTTCCGTACGCTTGCCGCAAAGGTTGGTTGGAACAATGAAGCCCTTGTTCCCGCCGCCTTTCATGGGCTTTGTAAAGTGTGTAAAGACAAAGTTGCTGCCAGAGATTTACCAGAGGATCTCGAGGCTTTGGTGTCTTTTTTTAATTTTTTTATCCTAATTGACAGACTCAGAGAGAGGCCCTCTCTCAAGGAACGTTGTTTCCTACGTTGTCGTTCCCACCCATGCTTCCCTCTCCTCCCATGTCTCCTGGTCCCGAGTCACCAGGTACTGCTGTGCCGATGCAGTTGGGATTTACGCATCTTTCTTTGACGGAGAGGGCCTTTAGGAGGAGGGAGGGGCTCTGTCTCTATTGCGGGTTACAGGGTCACCTTTTAAAGTTTAGTACCACGCGGCCGGTTAAACGCTTGCACCTAGGGTCCTGTCGGGGGCAGACCTTGGGTGGTTTATACGCGTCCCCAGAACCGCTAAAGGAGAAACCTTAGGTCACGGTTGTCCTTTCCTGGGTGGACTCCTCAATAGTCACCCAGGCTCTTGTTGACTCCGGTGCTATGGGCTATTTCATTGACAGTGCTTTTGTATCACAGCACTCCATTCCTGTATTGCCTCAGTCCATTCCGCTTGCTATTGAGGCCATTGATGGCAGGCCTCTTCAGCCTGCACTCGTTACTCACGAAAACCACTCCGTTATCCATGGCTGTTGGGGCTCTCAATTTTGAAACCCTCCAGTTCCAGGTGATTAACTCTCTGCATTTTCCGGTTGTTCTGGGTTACCCTGGCTCCAAAAGCACAATCCCAGTCTCGACTGGCGTAGGTCCGAAATTTTGTCGTGGTCTCCACAATGTATTTCCACTTGTCTTCGGAAACCAGTCCTCCTGTGCACTTCTTCGGTATCTTAATTGCCTGAGGAGTACCGAGAGTTCCAAGACGTTTTTGACAAATTGCGTGCTGGTACGTTGCCTCCTCACCAGTCTTATGATTGTGCCATAGACCGGCAATCCGGCGACATTCCTCCTCGGTGCAGGGTTTACCCTCTCTTGGTTGCAGAGAATTGTGCTATGGAGGAGTATGTTGCCGATGCTCTGTCACGGGGGATCATCCGCAAATTCTGCTCTCCTGCAGGGGCTGGCTTCTTCTTGAAGAAAAAGGGTGGCGAGTTAAAACCATGCATCAATTATAGGGGTCTTAATAGTCTTACCATTAAGAATGCTTACCCTTTTCCGCTCATTACGGAACTCTTTGACCGCCTCAAGGGAGCTACGGTCTTTACTAAACTTGATTTGAGAGGAGCATACAATCTCGTTAGGATTAAGGAGGGCCACGAATGGAAAACAGCATTTAACACCAGGAGCGGGCATTATGAGTATCTTGTAATGCCCTTTGGCCTATGTAATGGTTCAGCTGTTTTCCAGGAATTTATTAATGATGTTCTACGAGAGGTTGCAACAGTGTGTTGTGGTGTACTTAGATGATATCCTCATACACTCAACCACTCTTGAGGCTCATCGTTCTGATATTACACGGGTACTTCAGAGACTATGTGAGAACGGCCTGTTTTGTAAAGAGAAATGTGAGACTCAAGTAACCTTTCTAGGTTATGTAATCTCTGTTCCAGGGTTCTCCATGGATCCTTAAAGGGCAGGTCAAAAAAATATATGAGTTGATTATGTCCTAATATATATGAAAAAAATCTTTTAACAAATGATAGGTAAATGATCAAGAAAATAAAATCTTTTAACAAATGATAGGTAAATGATCAAGAAAAAAAAACAACAACAGCCAATTGAAATGAATGTTAAAATATAATTTAATTAGACTTTACTAAATGTATTAAAAGAGTTGTAAGCGAAATAATTCATACAATGAGATAAATATAAAAAGGCAATACTAAATGTACATAAATAATTGCATAAAAACTTGTTTATATAAAATGAGTAATTCTCTGTAAGTGACCTATCTATGTAGAGAGAAGACCTCTAAAGACACTTCAGAATACTTAGCCTCTGCTGCAGACAGGGTTAAGGAAGCAAAAAAGCAGTACTAATGAGAGAAAACGAATCCTGGTTATTTAAGCAAACAAAGGCTCTGCTAAGAGCTCAAACGTTGCCGGAACTACTTTCTTCACACTATTGTGGCTCACTAAGGACACCGTACTCCAGGAAACACTGAAGCAACAAACGGACATCACACAGCTGAGGGTGGAATTCCAGAGTGTGTAGGGGAGAGGAGCTTGGCGGCTTTCTTCCCATCACACACAGAGGGTTCCCAGAGTTGTTTCATGCTGGCGGTATAACCGCTACACTGGATTACAAAAACACTTGGAGCTCCTGAACAAATTAAGGTACTGTTTCTCCATGGCTATAACCTGCGCAGGATTGCCATTTTACACCAATCCTAAAACTTTGAAATTGAATTGAGCATCATTGTTGCAGCTCATTGTTATTTTGCTTAAATAACCAGGATTCGTTTTCTCTCATTAGTACCGATTTTTTGCTTCCTTAACCCTGTCTGCAGCAGAGGCTAAGTATTCTGAAGTGTCTTTAGAGGTCTTCTCTCTACATAGATAGGTCACTTACAGAGAATCACTCATTTTTTATATAAACAAGTTTTTATGCATTTATTTATGTACATTTAGTATTGCCTTTTTATATTTATCTCATTGTATTAATTATTTCGCTTACAACTCTTTTAATACATTTAGTAAAGTCTAATTAAATTATATTTTAACATTCATTTCAATTGGCTATTGTTTTTTTTTTCTTGATCATTTACCTATCATTTGTTAAAAGATTTTTTTTTCTTGATCATTTACCTACCATTTGTTAAAGGATTTTTTTCATATGTATTAGGACATAATCAACTCATATATTTTTTTGACCTGCCCTTTAAGGCGCCCACAGTACTTGTTTTTTCACTTCAATATTCCTTTTGCTAGTTTGTAGGGAACTCTAGTATCCATCTGTGGTGCTGGTCCTTGCTGTTGGATTTATAGCGCAAGAAGTTTAATCTCTTTTCCAAAATATTCTCCATGGATCCTGACAAGTTATCTGCAGTCCTGCAGTGGCCTCACTCAGTTGGTCTTCGCTCTATTCAACTTTTTTTTGGCTTTGCCAATTACTATAGGAAGTTTATTAAAAACTTTTCTTCCTTGGTCAAACCTATCACTGACATGACCCGTAAGGAGAATGATCCACTCCATTGGTCACCTACTGCCAATAAGACTTTTGAGAGTCTTAAGACTGCCTTTGTCGCTGCTCCAGTTCTGGCTCATCCTAACCCTCTCCTGCCTTTTGTTCTTAAGGTCAATGCGTCTTAGACTGGAGTAGGTGCCCTCTTGTCTCAACGTCCTACGCCTGACGGTTCCTTGTATCCGTGCGGTTTCTTCTCTATGAAATTGTCTCCGGCGGAGTGCAACTATGAAATTGGCGACAGGGAATTACTGGCCATAATTTTGGCACTCAAGGAATGGAGGCATCTTCTCGAGGGTACTAGCGTACCAGTGCTCATTCTTACTGACCACAAGAATTTGACTTATCGATCCGAAGCAAAACATTTGTTGCCCCGACAGGCCAGATGGGCGCTATTTTTGTCTCGGTTTAATTATGCAGTCTCAGAATTGTGATGTCATCACTTATTATTTAAAGGGCCTCTGTTCAATATGCTTTGCCCTTGCGTTGTCTCAAACCTGTTTGTGAGTTCCTGTGTATTACCTGGCTAGTCTGACATCTCTTCTGGTCCCTGATCCCTGGCTTGTTCCTGACTTTGCTGTTCTCCTTGTTCCTGATTCTGGCTCGTCTGACTACTCTGGTTTTGACTCCTGGCTTGTTATTTGACTTGTGGACTTTTTATTATTTTTGTTATTAATAAAGGTGTAATTATTTTTGCACTTGTCTGTCTGATTCCTGGCACCCTGACAGCCTCCTAAGTAGTTGTTGCTGCCCTAACTTGAAAGCCTGAGTAAGATTACCCAGTCTTTCTTTTTTTCCCCCACAGGTCCATGTGAGGGAGAATGCCTCTCAAACCGGGTGAGCTGCCCGGCAGGTTTTCATTAAGGTCTATGTGAGGAGTGGCTTCCTCTCATACCGGTTAGGCTGTCCTCCTGCTGGACGGCTGGATTGCAGGTAAGTGCCTTTTGTTCTCTATAAAGGGGGACTGTGCACTTATAACATAAGCTGCAGCTTTCTTTGGGACATAATATATCCTTGGAAGGATTTATTTTTAGCAGGATGCAGGCACTATTGTGACTAGGAGACTAGGGGTTAATACTTTTCTGTATACTAGTATACCCTATTATTTTGTGTTGGCTCTTGTACGTTCAGATGCTTATCTGGGTAATCCCTTATGCCTCAGGTGTATTATTAATTTGTAATGGATATTATGTTTAGGGCTCCGTTTAGGTTATTGAGCTTGCTCCTTATTTCGAATAGACTTAAGGAAGTTACATAGCTGAGAGGGCTTTGGTCTCCTTAATGGCTTCCTTTATTTACTGAGGTGGAGACTTGTATAAAAGGGCTGTATACAAGGGCTGTCTTTTTTATTGTTACTGCTCTGTATGCAGAGCCTTTGCAATGGCGGGAATTCAGATAAGTTGGAGAGGGCGCATTCTATTTCTATCTGTGCAATTTTGTTAATATGTTGCTTCTGTTTGCAGGGGGAGTGTCTTCCAAGCGGCGCATTACTAAGCCGATTTTTCTAACTGACTATTCATGTAGGAAGTCTAATCTCAACTATGTGTTCCCTACAGAATTGTTCTTTATTTATCATGTTCTCCTCAGATGAGGCGCTGAGGCACTGCGTGGTTTCTGTTTTCAGAAAATGTTAAAGGGACAGTCTACCATAGAATTGTTATTGTTTTAAGAGATAGATAATCCCTTTATTACCCATTCCCCAGTTTTGCATAACCAATACAGTTATATTAATACACTTTGTACCTCTGTGATTACCTTGTATCTAGGAACCTTCTTCCAGCCCCCTGATCACATGACTGTGACTGTTTATTATCTATTGTCTTAAATGTAGCATTGTTTTTTGCTATGTCTTAAATAACTCCCTGTGCCTGAACAGTGTTATCTATATGGCCCATGTGTACTTTCTGTCTCTTTGTGTTGAAAAGAAATTTAAAAAGCATGTGATAAGAGGCGGCCATCAAAGGCTTAGAAATTAGCATATGAGCCTATGTTTAGTTTAAACTAAGAATACCAAGAGAAAAAAGCAAATTTGATGATAAAAATAAATTGGAAAGTTGATTAAAATTAAAAGTCCTATCTGAATAATGAAAGTTTATACTAGACTGTCCCTTTAACGATACTGTGCATTCAATTCTCCTCCTGCTTTAAAGTTCCATAAAGACCTATAATGTATGATATCTGCTTTTCCTGCCTCTGACTTGTCCCCTCATTCTAAAAGCGGGTACCGTGTAGAGGTTATGAAAGTAACAATATTTTATTGCTCTTAAAGTGACAGTACACAGTGTATTTTAATATCCATTCTGTGTAGTGAGCATTCCTTTTTAGGAGCTGGAGACTGTTGTAGACATGACCATTATATTCAGAATTCCACATTGATATTCCTATGTGTTGCTTACCTTAATTGTCTAGTTAAGGATTTAATAGACATGTTATATCATTTTTATCCACTATAGTTAGTGGTATACTTCCTGGAGTATTTACCCAGACTTCTAATATATGTTATTGTGTTATTGGCGCTGGTGGACTAGAATATAAAAGAACATTTAAGGCTTTTTTTTTTTTTATGCATGCTTGCACATCTAGTGTACTGTTAAAGGAGGTGGATACTTGGACAACATAGATACCCCTGTCTTTGTCGACCTTGAAAAGTTTTGTGAACTTTATCACTTACATGATGTTCCTTGCTTGAGGAAGCCTTTTCTAGGCGTACCTTGGATATTCTCACAGGAATAGGATAAGCTAGGGATATCTTTCTCCCTGTCTTACGTCTTTTCAAGGATCTTTCTGTCGCTGTCTCCATTAAAATGCATGGTGCCTAAGGTAGAGAGGGGCCTCGCTACTATGGTGCAGAGATCTTCGATCCCTTTAGAGGGTACCTGCCCCTTACGGATCCATAGATAAGAAGCGGGAGGTTTAATTGTTCATTTAGAGCAATTACTTGTATTATTATGCTTGGGGTACTAGCCGTGGGCCGTTATGGCTAATGTTTTGGTCAGCTGGGACCTACCTGTGACTTAGTGGTACAGCCTAGGCTTTATAGGCCTTATAGTGCTACAGTTGCAGGTTCTATTTTTTCCTCCAAGATCATGCTTCTGGTGTTTTCCTTTCAAGGATGAGTCCTTTTTGGACTTGTTTTGGCAGAACAATACCTGACTTACTGATTTTTCTGGAGTAGGTCTAAGGGAAAGTTTTCCTTTTCTTCCTTGTAGCGTTTGGTATCCAATCTACGATTTCTGACATTCAGATTCGATGAGAAACATTTCTTGAACAGGATTCAGGACGTTCCTCACGGGGAGTGAGAGTTCCAGCCCCTGTCTGGGAAGGGGATCTGGGTATTTATCTCTAGTTTTCTCTGGTACTGACCTTCTTTTGGTTCTGGTGGGTGTGTTCATAAGAACATAGACCGGAGGGCTGTGTGTTTATTGTTCTCTAGCTTATGAGTTTCATCAGCCAAGAAGGGCCTTTAGGTCCTGGGGTAGCTCAAGGGTTAAATATCTACACTAAGTAGCGCAACTAAAAGGCAGACAATAAAAATAGCCTAATATAAACACTTAGTAGAGCTATATGGGGCAATGTTAACCTAATAATACACAGCGCTTAAAAATATTATTCAAATGTTATTCAAATGAAATGAACTATACGATATACACCGGAGCCCCATAAAATATAAACAAAAAATAAAATAAAATATTGTCATCGTAATGTGTGAGTCCCAGATGTCCCAGTAAATTTCTTTCCAAATACAAATATAAAAGATGATCCTAGATAAATATATAGTCCACTTAGATGGTGAACATTCTTTTGTAGGTGTCTTTCCGAATCCTTCCGGTGCAGCTGATCATAAGATCCTGATTGTAGTCAGATCCTCTTAAACAGAACTGGAATAGAAAAGAGAGACAAGTGCAACCACGATTCACTGTACAGGTTTATTTCAGTCAGATCCCCGACTTCATAAAATAACACACTTACAAGATACAAGATAAAAATGTGCCCATAACGACAACTTAGTCACATTGTAGTTCTGGTCCGGCTTCCAGTTCTCTGACCGTCCGTAAGAATGGTACTGCTATGGATATCTCCCCATCAATGGATAGAGCCGCCGGGTAAGTAGTGGGCTTATAAGCCGACAAAGGTACACAGTCCTTCAGAATTTCACTTGTCACCCTAACGGGTAAACTTTTTCAACAGGAAGTGAGTTTGCATCTCACATCATAAGTCTTTAAATTTACCGGGCTATTCTTTCATTTGTCCGAGTCATAGTAGCACACAGAATAGTAACGAATACAATATTAAAATGTAATTCAACAAGGCTATTTGTATTACATTTTAATATTGTATCCGTTGCTATTCTGTGTGCTACTATGACTCGGACCAAGCTCTGATAGCTTGGCCTCTAGGCCTCAGTCGTTTCTTAGTTTGGTTCCAGTCGGGGAATGTCACCTCAATGGTTTATTTCAACCAACTGGGAGGATCTAAGGTTTCCTTTTGCAGTATAGAAGGTGACTTGGATTGTTCAGTGGGCGGAAACACAATTGCTGTCTGTCATCCTCTCTCCAGGCATCCAGGAGAGTCGGACTTCTGAACAGACAGATATTTCCTCCAGGGGAGTGGTTTCTTCTTTTGGAGATATTCTCTAGGTAAATCCTCAAATAGGGGGTTCAGAGTTGGTTTTCGGCAGAACGCCTAGCTTCCAAGGCGCGGTTCATGGTCAAGTTATCCACTGACCGCCCTGATAGATGTTTTGGCGTTTTTTTCTTGGATTACAGTCTGTCATGCCTGTTCACTCTTTGTTCTCCTTCACGAGTTATTGCTCGTATTCAACAGGAGAGAGTGGTGGGGATTCTAATAGCCTCTGTGTGGCCTCGCAGGATCTGGTATGCAGACCACCTGATAATGTCGTCTCTCCACTTGATGACTGTACCTGAGGGGAGGAGCTTCTGAGTCAGGGTCCCTTCATCTATATCTAGTTTCTCAGATGCTGCCTGCTTGGTGTTGAACGCCTGGTTTTGTTCAAGCGTGGGGGTCTCTGAGCCAGTCATTGAGATCATGGTGTGAAGCCAAGGGCTTCTCTTGGAGTGGAGTCAGGATTCCTATAATTTTGCCTGTCTCTAGGATGTCTGGAAAGGGTCTCTCAGTACCCTGATGGGTCAGTTTTCTTCATTATCTATTTTACAACATAAGCGTCTGGCGGTTGTGCCAGCTGTGCATTCCTTGTCAGGCCTGGTCAGACTGAGACCTGTCCTTAAGTCGATGGCTCCCCTTGGAGCCTTAACTTTGCTCTTAACCTTGTTTTTTTTTAAGGTTTTGCGATACTTTCCATAGATATTTAGTGTTATCTCGGAAAAGCCTTCCTCTGCTCGGAGAATCTCAGCTTGGCAGTGTGTTTTGCTTTATTTTTTCTTTCTTTCAGAAAAGGTGTTTCTTCATAGGGATTTGTTGTTCCTTGTCTATGTCCTAATCCTTTTTATCATATGGAACGTTAGTGGCACAATTTGGATGTTGGGCATGTTCTTAATTTCAGTCTACAGGCGACTAAGGATTTTCGCCAGTTTTCTGTTTAGTTTGTTTCTCTGGGTCAGTTACTTCTTTTTTCCTTTGGTTGGAAATTTTCTTCGTTTGGTTATGAGACTGCTGGAGTATTACAGCTCTTTTCTTTAGGGCTGTATCTGCTTCTTGGGTTTTCAAGAATGAAGCTTTGATGGATTGGCATTGCAAGGCAAGATTGGTAGTTGGTCTTGGCTGCGGTTTTTCTGGGAGAAGGGTTCTTCAAGTGGTGGTGCCTTCTGTTTAGGTGCCTATCTTGCCCTCCCTTATCTGTGTACTTTAGCTTGGGTATTGATTCCCAACAGTAATTAAAAATTTATGCATACCTAATAAATGTACTTATTTCTTGACACGATGAGTCCACGGCTCGCCTTGTTTACTCATACAGTCTTTTTGTTTTATAAACCTCAGGCACCTTGTGTTACTTCCTTTCTCTCTTTTTCCTTCGGTAGAATGACTGGGGCTTGTGGGAAGGGAAGTGATATTTATTAGCTTTGCTGTGGTGCTCTTTGTTGCCTCCTGCTGGCCAGGAGTGATATTCCCAACAGTAATTAATGATGATCCGTGCGTGGACTCATTGTGTCAAGAAAGGAAATAAATTTATCAGGTAAGCATAAATTTTGTTTTTGTATCATTTTTCTCTTTCTACTGTGGGATTACATACCTACTATGGAGGACTCTGATAATGTTAGAAGGTTCCACGCCTTCTGTAGTGATTAATAATGCCTGCTTTTATTGTGAGGAGGCCGTGGTTTGCCCGCCTGCTCAATTTTGTTCTAATTGCCTGGGTACTGTTTTAAAGTACCTTTAGTCCCTCTGAGCCATCAACCTCTTAGGATTCTGAGAACCGAGAGATTACTAACATTTCTACCCTAGTCGCTTAACATGCAGTTCCCCGCGGCACAGCTATTTCTCTGTCTGGAGGGGGCCTTTTTCCTGCTGACTTTACCGGGCAGTTACAATTGGCGGTGTCTGCTGCCCTGAGTGCCCTACCTATCTCTGGGAACAGGTTAAACACAGTTCTCCTGTTTTAGTTTCATGTAATTTCCAATTGGATCTAGCTTGTATGTACCAGCTATCCGAGGATGAGTTAACTTCTGTGGCGCAAGAGGGTGAACTTTCGGAGTCGGAGACTTCTATTACTAAATCTCCGGCGGAGGAACCCTCCTTTTTAATTTAAAATTGAACATCTGCGTTTTTTTCTGAAGGAGGTCCTGTCTACGCTAGAAGTTCCAGAGGCTAAGCTACCTGAGGAACCTAAGTTCCCTAAGTTAGATGGGGTTTATGAAGACAGGAAGGTCCCACAAACTTTTCCGATCCCAGTTCGTATGGCGAACATTATTAGTAACGAATGGTAAAGAATTGGAAAATCCTTTTCTCCCTCGGCTACTTTAAAAAAAATTGTTCCCTGACTCTCAATTAGAGCTGTGGGGCTCCATCCCTAAGGTGGATGGCGCCATTTCAATGTTAGCTAAGCGTGCTACTATTCCTTTCTAGGATAGCTCTTCCTTTAGAGAACCTATGGATAAGAATTTGGAAACTTTCCTAAGGCGAAAGTTCAACCGGCAGTGTCTGGGGCTGCCACCTACTGGTGCGACTCCCTGTCAGAACTTATCAAGGTGGAATCTCCTCTAGAGGATATTCAGGAGAGAATTAAAGCTTTAAGAGCAGCTAATTCTTTAATCTGTGATGCAAATATGCAGATTTGCCTGAAAGCTAAGGCTTCAGGTTTTGCGGTCCTAGCCCGCAGGGCTTTCTGGTCAAAGTCTTGGTCTGCGGATATGACTTCTAATTCCAAACTCCTTTCTCTTCCTTTCAAGGGGAAAATTTTATTTGGACTAGGTCTGGACTCCATCATCTCTATGGTTACTGGAGGGAAATGTGCCTTCCTACCTCAGGATAAAAAGAACAGACCTAAGGAACGGCAGTCCTCTAATTTTCGTTCAGACAAATCCCAACAATCTCAATCTTCATCCAAACCCGAGCAGCCCAGAGCACTTGGAAGCCTGCTCAGTCCTTGAACAAGTCCAAACAGACCAAGAAGCCCACCAATAACAAATCGGCATGAAGGGGTGGCCCCCGATCCGGGATCCAATCGCGTAGGGGCAGATTTTTGCTTTTCTAAGACGCTTGGTTTCAGGTTCCTTGAGTTCTGGTGGTCGTATCCCAGGGATATGGGATAGGATTCAAATCTCATCCGCCCAGGGGCAGATTCCTACTCTCCAGACTGTCTACAAGACCAGAGAAGGGGACAGCCTTTTTAGATTGCGTAAGGGGTCTATCCTCATTAGGAGTAATAGTCCTGGTACCTGCATCAGAAAGAGGTCTGGTTTTATTCAAACCTCTTCATGGTTCTTAAGTTCATAGCCCTTCCATTTGGCTTGGCTACTGCTCCAAAGATATTTATGAAGGTTCTGGGGGCTCTTCTAGCGGTTGCCAGTACCCTTATCTGGACGATATCTTGGTACAGGCACCATCTTTTTGTTTAGCAAGGGATCACTCAGACTTTCTTTTAAGTCTTCTTCGGTCACATGGATGGAAGATAAATTTGGGGAAATGAGTTCACTTACTCCAAATACCAGAGTGAATTTCCTAGGCACAGTAATAGACTCAGTGTTCATGAAGATATTTCAGATCATCTCAGATCAGAGATGTTGCAAGCTAACAGCATGTCTTGCCCAACAGGCCTCCTTGAGACCTTCAATGGCCCAGTGTATGGAAGTGATTGGACTTATGGTGTCTTGTATGGACATCATTCCCTTTGCCAAATTCCATCTCAGTCCTTTACAGCTATGCATGCTGAGACAATGGAGCGGCGACCATTCCGATCTGTCACAACAGATACTGGACAGCCTGTCGAGAGACTTGCTCTCTTGGTGGCTCTGTCAAGATCACCTGTCCCATGGCACATGCTTCTTGAGACCGTCCTGGGAGAGTCTGACTATGGACGCCAGTCTATCCGGCTGGGGAGCCGTTTTGGGTGCCAGGAAGGCACAGGGGCTGTGGACTCAAGGAGTCCACTCTTCCGATCAATATCTTGGAACTCCGGGGCAATCTTCAATGCTCTGAAGGCTTGGCCCCTCCTGGGTTCTTCCAGTTTATCACATTACAATCAGACAATATAACTTCGGTAGCCTACATTAACCATCAGGGAGGAACGAGAAGTTCCTTAGCGATGAGAGAAGTATCTCAAATCCTAGAATGGTCGGAGGCCCACAACTGTATGCGGTCAGCGATCCACATTCCAGGTGTGAGACTTCCTCAGCAGGCAATCCTTTCACCCTGGGGAATGGTCTCTCCACCCGAAGTCTTTGCAGAGATATTCAGCAGATGGGGGATGCCTGAGATAGACCTCATGGCCTCTCATCTCAATGCCAAACTACCAAAGTATGGGTCGAGATTGAGAGATCCTCAAGCTGTTCTAATATCCTCAAGCTGTTCCAATATATGCCCTAGTGGTTCCATGGAGGTTCAGACTCATATCTCTTTACTCCATTGCATCAAACAGGAACAAGCATTAGTGATTCTAATTGCTCCATCCTGGCCGTGAAGGACTTGGTTCGCAGTTCTGGTGGGGATGTCCTCATCTCCTCCGTAGAGGTTACCTTGTCACAGGGACCTGCTGATACAGGGACCTTTCCTTCATGAAAATCTTAGGCTGACTGCGTGGAGATTGAATGCTTAGTCTTATCCAGGAGTGTGTCAGACACTTTGATTCTAGCTCGTAAGCCAGTTACTCGACGCATCTACCATAAGGTATGGCAGACTTACCTGCACTGGTGTGAGGAGCGTAGTTTTTCTTGGCATAAGTTAAAAGTTGCCAGAATTTTATCTTTTTTCCAGGATGGACTGGAGAAGGGTCTATCTGCTAGTTCCCTGAAGGGACAGATAGCGGCCCTGTCGGTGTTGCACAAGAGATTAGCTGAGTGTCAGGGTGTCAGGAATCAGACAGATGAGAAGTGCAAAAATAATCACACCTTTATTAATAACAAAAATAATAAAAAGTCCACAAGTCAAATAACAAGCCAGGAGTCAAAGCCAGAGCATGTAGTCAGACGAGCCGAGTCAGGAGACAAAGTAAGTAGTCAGACGAGCCGAGTCAGGAACCAGGAGGGATGTCAGACAGCCAGGTAATACACAGAAACTCACAAACAGGTCTGAGACAACGCAAGGGCAAGGCATACTGAACAGAGGCCCTTTAAATAATAAGGCATCACAATTCTGAGACTGCAACCTGTCTCACACAGATGATGTACAACAGTCTGGCCATAAGAGGGTGTGCAGGAAATGAGCAGCATCACACATTGCACCAGATTCAGCAAGAAAAGGTAAGCAAAATGGCTGCCAGCAGCACATGGCAAACAAAGCAGGGAAAAAACCCTGACAGTACCCTCCCCTCAATGACTCCTCCCCCACGGGAGGACAAAAGGCTTATTGGGGAAACTGGCATGGAAGGTACGGAGGAGGGCAGGAGCATGAACATCAGAGGAGGGAACCCATGAACGCTCCTCCGGATCATAGCCCCTCCAGTGAACCATATACTGTATGCGGCCCCTGGACATACGAGAGTCAATAATGCTGCAGACCTCATATTCTTCATGGTTGTCAACAGAGATAGGACAGAGACGAGGCAACACAGTGGTAAACCGATTACAAACCAATGGTTTCAAGAGGGAGACATGAAAAACATTGGAGATGTGCATTGCAGGAGGAAGGTCAAGAGCGTAAGCCACAGGATTGACCCGTCGGAATGTTCGAAAAGGACTAACATAATGAGGAGCCAGTTTATTGGAAGGCACATGAAGGTTCAAGTTTTGAGAGGACCGTGAACATTGTGGAGACCATGACAAAATTTCGGACCTGTGCCATTTGAGACTGGGATTGTGCTTTTGGAGCCAGGGATAACCCAGAACAACTGGAAAATGCGGAGGGTTAATCACCTGCTACTGGAGGGTTTCAAAATGGAGAACCCCAACAGCCATGGATAACGGAGCGGTTTTGTGAGTAACGATTGTGGGCTGAAGGGTCCTGCCATCAATGGCCTCAATAGCAAGCGGAATGGACCGAGGCAATACAGGAATGGAGTGCTTTGATACAAAAGCACTGTCAATGAAAAGGCCCTCAGCACCGGAGTCAACAAGAGCCTGGGTGACTATGGAGGAGTCCACCCAGGAAAGGACAACCGTGACCAAAGGTTTCTCCTTTAGCGGTTACGGGGACGAGGATAAACCACCCAAGGTCTGCCCCTGACAGGACCTTAGGTGCGAGTGTTTCCTGGCCATGTAGGACAAGACTTTAAAAGGTGGCCATGTAACCCACAATAGAGGCAGAGCCCCTCCCTCCTCCTAAAGGCCCTCTCCGCTGCGGAGAGACGCGTGAATCCCAACTGTATCGGCTCAGCAGTACCTGGTGACTCGGGACCAGGAGGCATGGGAGGAGAGGGAGGCATAGGTGGGAATGAACATGTAGGAGACAACAGAACAGGAGGCTTCCGCAAGCATTGCTTGATAGAGGGCCTCTCTCTGAGTCTGATGTCAATGAGGATCAAAAAAGACACCAATGCCTCGAGATCCTCTGGTAAATCTCTGGCACCAACTTCGTCTTTAATCGCATCAGAGAGCCCATGAAAGAAGGCGGCAACAAGGGCTTCATTGTTCCAACCTACTTCTGTAGCAAGCGTACAGAACTCGATGGTATACTGAGCAACAGATCTCGTACCTTGCTGAATGGACATGAGTCATTTGGCAGCAGAGGAGGAGCGAGCCGGAACATCAAATACCTTTCGAAAGGAGGACACAAATTCAGGGTAATTTGAAATCACAGGAAACGCCTGAGGTAACATCTCAAAGTAAATGCCAACCTGGTTCAAAAACCCTCTGCACTGAATAGGATCACCTCCATATCGCTGAGGTAGAGGTGCAGAACCAGACAGGCTCCTGGTAGGACTAGCTGCAGCAGCAGAAACAGGAGCAGCCAAAACTTGTGGGACACTGTGGTGCAAATGTGCAGTGCGAGTCAGCAGGGTTTGCAGGGCTAGTGCAAATTGATCCAAGCAGTGATCCTGTTCATCCATCCTGGAAATGATGGAAGGTAAAGGTGGATTATTAGCACCAACAGGATTCATGGCCCTTGCATAATGTCAGGGTGCCAGGAATCAGACTGAGACGAGAAGTGCAAGAATAATCACACCTTTATTAATAACAAAAATAATAAAAAGTCCCCAAGTCAAATAACAAACCAGGAGTCAAAGCCAGAGCTGGTAGTCAGACGAGCCGAGTCAGGAGCCAAAGCGAGTAGTCACACGAGCAGAGTCAGGAACCAGGAGGGACATCAGACAGCCAGGTAATACACAGGACAAGGGCAAAGCATACTGAACAGAGGCCCTTTAAATAAGTGATGACATCACAATTCTGAGACTGCAACCTGTCTCACACGGATGATGCACAACAGTCTGGCTATAAGAAGGCGTGCAGGAAATGAGCAGCATCACACACTCTGCACCAGATTCAGCATGAAAAGGTAAGCAAAATGGCTGCCAACAGCACATGGCAAACAAAGCAGGGAAAAAACCCTGACACTGAGCTTCCAGACGTGCAGTCCTTCGTTAAGGCTTTGACTAGGATCAGACCTGTGTTTAGAAAGATGGCTCCACCATGGAGTCTCAATCTTGTTCTTAGTGTGTTGCAGCAGGCTCCATTTGAGCCCATGCATAATGTTGGCATTAAACTTATCTTGGGAGGTTTTGTTTCTATTGGCTATTGCCTCTGCTCACAGAGTCTCTGAGATTTCTGCCTTGCAATGTGACCCCCCTTACCTTTTTTCATGGCGAAAAGGTGGTTTTACGTACCAAGTTGTTTCCTTCCTAAGGTGGTGTCAGATCGCAACATTAATCAAGAGATTGTTGTTCGTTCCTTGTGTCCCGATCCTCCTTTGGCGAAGGAACGTTTGCTTCACAATCTAGATATGGTTTGTGCCTTGAAGTTCTACCTTCAGTCTGCTAAGGGGTTCAGACAATCTTCCTTTTTGCTTTATCATTTATGCGGGTAAGCGTAGGGGTCAGAAGGCCACCACGTCTTCCCTGTCTTTCTGCTTGAGGAGTGTCATTCGCTTGGCTTATGAGAAAGCAGGACAGCAGCCTCTTGAGAGGATTACGGCTCATTCCACTAGTGCAGTATCTTCTTCCTGGGCTTTTAAGAACAAAGCCTCAATGGATCAGATTTGTAAGGCAGCTACCTGGTCCTCCTTACATACTTTTTTTTCCTAAATTTTACAAGTTTGATGTGTTTGCAGGCTGTGGTGCCCTCAGATTAGCGTCCGCCTCTTTTTTGTTCCCTCCCGTTATTCCTTTAGTGTCCTCTGGAGCTTGGGTTTTTAGTTTTTTCCACAGTAAGGAATGAAGTTGTGGACTTTCCCTGCCTTAATAAAAGAAAACAAAATGTATGTTTACCAGATAAATTCCTTTCTTTCCTAGCAGGGAGAGTCCACGACCCCGCCTATAAGTTATTCTTTATTTGGGCAGCTCCCTTTATGTTTTTCTTCTGGCACCTTTATACACTAATGTTTCACCTACTTTTATTCGTTCCCTCTGCCGAATGACTGGGGTAATGAGGAAGTGGGAAGGATATTCAAGCCTTTGGCTGGGGTGTCTTTGCCTTCTCCTGGTGGCCAGGTGTTGTCAGGGTTTTCTCCCTGTTGTGTTTGCCATGTGCTGCTGGCAGCCATTTTACTCACCTCTCTTCCTGACTATGGTGCATTGTGGGGGATGCTGCTCATTTCCTTTTATGGTGTGCATCATCCATGTGAGACAGGATGCAGTCTAAGAATTGTGATGTCATCACTTATTAAAGGGCCTCTGTTCAGTATGCTTTGCCTTTGCGTTGTCTCAGACCTGTTTGTGAGAGTTCCTGTGTATTTCCTGGCTGTCTGACATCCTTCCTGGTTCCTGATCCCTGGCTTGTTCCTGACTCTGCTGTTTCCTTGTTCCTGATTCCGGCTTGTCTGACTATTCGCTTTGGCTCCTGACTCGGCTTGTCTGACTACCAGCTCTGGTATTGACTCCAGGCTTGTTATTTGACTTGTGGACTTTTTATTATTTTTTGCTATTAATAAAGGTGTGATTATTTTTGCACTTCTCGTCTCAGTCTTATTCCTGGCACCCTGACATTACGCAAAAGCCATGAATCCTGATGGTGCTAATAATCCACCTTTACCTGCCATCATTTCCAGGATGGATGAACAGGATCACCACTTGGATCAATTTGCACTAGCCCTGCAAACCCTGATGACTCGCACTGCACATTTGGACCGAAGTGTCCCGCAAGTTATGGCTGCTCCTGTTTCCGCTGCTACACCTAGTCCTACCAGGAGCATGTCCGGTTCTGCACCTCTACCTCAGCGATATGGAGGCGATCCTATTCAGTGCAGAGGGTTTTTGAACCAGGTGGGCATTTTCTTTGAGATGTTACCTCAGGCGTTTCCCTCTGACAGAGCTAAGGTGGGATTTCTCATCTCGTTACTCTCTGACACAGCTCTTGCCTGGGCTAATCCCTTGTGGGAGACTAATAAACCTGGGATTTCAAATTACCCTGAATTTGTGGCCTCCTTTCGAAGGGTATTTGATGTTCCGGCTCGCTCCTTCTCTGCTGCTAAACGACTCATGTCCATTCAGCAGGGTACAAGATCTGTTGCTCAGTATGCTATTGAGTTCCGTACGCTTGCTGCAGAGGTAGGTTGGAACAATGAAGCCCTTGTTGCCGCCTTCTTTCATGGGCTCTCTGATGCGATTAAAGACGAAGTTGCTGCCAGAGATTTACCAGAGGATCTCGAGGCATTGGTGTCTTTTTTGATTCTAATTGACTTCAGACTCAGAGAGAGGCCCTCTTTCAAGGAGCACTTGCGGAAGCCTCCTGTTCCGTTGTCTCCTACGTGTTCATTCCCACCCATGTCTCCCTCTCCTCCCATGCCTCCTGGTCCCGAGTTACCAGGTACTGCTGAGCCGATGCAGCTAGGATTCACGCGTCTCTCCGCGGCGGAGAGGGCCTTTAGGAGGAGGTAGGGGCTCTGCCTCTATTGTGGGTTACATGGCCACCTTTTGAAGTCTTGTCCTACATGGCCCGGAAAACGCTCACACCTAAGGTCCTATCGGGGGCAGACCTTGGGTGGTTTATCCTCGTCCCCGAAACCGCTTAAGGAGAAACCTTTGGTCACGGTTGTCCTTTCCTGGGTGGACTCCTCCATAGTCACCCAGGCTCTTGTTGACTCCGGTGCTGCGGGCTATTTCATTGACAGTGCTTTTGTATCAAAGCACTCCATTCCTGTTTTGCCTTGGTCCGTTCTGCTTGCTATTGAGGCCATTGATGGCAGGCCCCTTCAGCCCGCACTCGTTACTCACGAAACTGCTCTGTTGTCCATGGCTGTTGGGGCTCTCCATTTTGAAACCCTGCAGTTCCAGGTTATAAAAACCAGTTAAAGTCTTGTTCACTTCTTCGGTATCTCAAATGCCAGAGGAGTATCGAGAGTTCCTAGATGTATTTGACAAGGTGCGTGCCAGTACGTTGCCTCCTCACCGGTCTTACAATTGTGCCATAGACCTGCAACCCGGAGCCATTCCTCCTCGGGACCGGGGACCCTTTGTCTGTTGCAGAGAATTGTGCTATGGAGGAGTATGTTGCAGATGCTCTGTCGCGGCGGATCATCCGCAAATCCTGCTCTCCTGCAGGGGCTGGCTTCTTCTTTGTGAAGAAAAAGGGTGGCGAGTTAAGACCATGTATCGATTATAGGGGTCTTAATCGTCTTACCATTAAGAATGCTTACCCTATTTCGATTATTACGGAACTCTTTGACCGCCTCAAGGGAGCTACGGTCTTTACTAAACTTGATTTGAGAGGAGCGTGCAATCTCGTTAGGATTAAGGAGGGCCACGAATGGAAAACAGCATTTAACACCAGGAGCGGGCATTATGAGTATCTTGTAATGCCCTTTGGCCTATGTAATGCTCCTGCTGTTTTCAGGAATTTATTAATGATGTCCTACGAGATATGTTGCAACAGTGTGTTGTGGTGTACTTAGACGACATCCTCATACACTCACCCACACTTGAGGCTCATCGTTCTGATGTTACACGGGTTCTTCAGAGACTACGCGAGAACGGCCTGTTTTATAAACTCGAGAAATGTGAGTTCCATCAGACTCAAGTAACCTTCCTAGGTTATGTTATATCTGTTGCAGGGTTCTCCATGGATCCTGACAAGTTATCTGCAGTTCTGCAGTGGCCTCGCCCAGTTGGTCTTCGGTCTATTCAACGTTTTTTGGGGTTCGCCAATTACTATAGAAAGTTTATTAAAAACTTTTCTTCCTTGGTCAAACCTATCACAGACATGACCCGTAAAGAGAATGATCCACTCCATTGGTCACCTACTGCCATTAAGGCCTTTGATAGTCTTATGAATGCCTTTGCTGCCGCTCCAGTTCTGGCTCATCCTAACCCTGTCTTGCCTTTCGTTCTTGAGGTCGATGCATCTGAGACTGGAGTAGGTGCCCTCTTGTCTCAACGTCCTACGTCTGCCGGTTCCTTGCATCCGTGTGTTTCTTCTCTAAGAAATTGTCTCCAGCGGAGTGCAATTATGAAATTGGCGACAGGGAATTACTGGCCATAATTTTGGCACTTAAGGAATGGAGGCATCTTCTCGAGGGTACTAGCGTGCCGGTGCTCATTCTTACTGACCACAAGAATTTAACTTATCTATCTGAAGCAAAACGTTTGTCGCCTCAACAGGCCAGATGGGTGCTATTTTTGTCTCGGTTTAATTATGTGGTCTCCTACCTGCCTGGTAGTAAGAATGTTAGGGCTGATGCCCTCTCTCGACAATTTTCGCCTCTGTCCAAGGAGGAGTCTGTACCTACTCCTGTTATACCTCCTGACCATATTTTGGCTACCATACGTACTAATTTGACTTCTCTCTTGGAGGAGGAGATCCTGGCTGCACAAACCAATGCACCTCCTGTGAAACCTAGTGGTAAGTGTTTTGTTCCTAAGAATCTTCGAACTAAACTTTTGCACACTTACCACTATCCTAAAGCTGCAGGTCACCCAGGCAAGAACCAAATAATTTGGTCTGTCACTCGACAATTCTGGTGGCCAGGTCTTCGTTCTGATGTTGCTGCGTATGTTGCCTCCTGTTCAGTTTGTGCACAGAATAAGACTCCTCAACGTCTTCCTGTGGGTTTTCTTCAACCTATTGCTAATGGTGAGTGTCCTTGGACACATCTTTCCATGGACTTCATTGTCGAGCTCCCTGTTTCCAATGGCAATACTGTTATCCTTATGGTGGTTGACCGTTTTTCTAAAATGTCACATTGCATTCCCTTGATGAAGCTGCCTACCGCTCAGGAGCTTGCTTCGATTTTTGCCCGGGAGGTCTTCCGTTTACATGGGTTACCCAAGGAGATAGTGTCGGACCGGGGTAGCCAGTTTGTCTCCCAGATTTTGGCGTTCCTTTTGTGCTCAAATGGGGATCCAGCTTTCCTTCTGCTCTGCATATCACCCTCAATCCAATGGGGCTGCGGAACGGTCTAATCAAGCTCTGGAACAGTTCCTCCGTTGCTATGTCTCAGATCACCACAATAATTGGTCTGAACTGTTACCTTGGACAGAGTTTGCTCGTAATAGTGCTATTAATGCTTCCTCCAAGTTATTCCCGTTCATGGCGAATTATGGGTTTCAACCATCCTTGTTGCCCAATTCATTCATGTCTCAGGGTATTCCGGCTTTGGAGGAGCATCTCCGGCAACTCCGTTCCACGTGGGTGCAGATTCAGGATTGCCTTCATCGTTCTATGCAGCGCCAAAAGTTCCAGGCTGATCGTAGGCGTCTGGCCGCACCTTCCTACCAGGATGGTGATAGAGTTTGGCTGTCCTCCCGCAACTTGAACCTTCGTGTGCCTTCCAATAAATTGGCTCCCCGTTTTTTTGTTCCTTTTTCGAATACTCAGACGGGTTAATCCTGTGGCCTACGCTCTTGACCTTCCTCCTGCTATGCGCATCTCCAATGTTTTTCATGTCTCCCTCTTGAAACCATTGGTTTGTAATCGGTTTACCACTGTGTTGCCTCGTCCCCATCCTATCTTTGTTGACAACCATGAGGAGTATGAGGTCAGCAGCATTATTTACTCTCATATGTCCAGGGGCCGTGTACAGTATTTGGTTCACTGGAGGGGCTACGGTCCGGAGGAGCGTTCTTGGGTTCCCTCCTCTGATGTTCATGCTCCCGCCCTCCTCCATGCCTTCCATGCCCGTTTCACCAATAAGCCTTTTGTCCTCCCGCAGGGGAGGGGTCGTTGATGGGAGGGTACTGTCAGGGTTTTTTCCCCTGTTGTTTGCCATGTGCTGCTGGCAGCCATTTTACTCACCTCTCTTCCTGACTATGGTGCATTGTGGGGGATGCTGCTCATTTCCTACACTTCCTTTTATGGCCATACTGTTGTGCATCATCCATGTGAGACAGGATGCAGTCTCAGAATTGTGATGTTATCACTTATTATTTAAAGGGCCTCTGTTCAGTATGCTTTGCCTTTGCGTTGTCTCAGACCTGTTTGTGAGAGTTCCTGTGTATTACCTGGCTGCCTAATGTCCTTCCTGGTTCCTGATCCCTGGCTTGTTCCTGACTCTGCTGTTTTCCTTGTTCCTGATTCCGGCTCGTCTGACTATTCGCTTTGGCTCCTGACTCGGCTCGTCTTACTACCAGCTCTGGTTTTGACTCCTGGCTTGTTATTTGACTTGTGGACTTTTTATTATTTTTTGCTATGAATAAAGTTGTGAATATTTTTGCACTTCTCGTCTCAGTCTGATTCCTGGCACCCTGACACTGGCAGACTGGCAGCTAGCTACTTACACAAATAAAATTCCCTACAGCACCTGGCAGACTGGCAGTTAGCTACTTACACAAAAGAAGATGCCTTACAGGAACTGGCAGACTGGCAGCTAGCTACTTACACAAAGAAGATGCCCTACAGCACCTGGCAGACTGGCAGTTAGCTACTTACACAAAGAAGATGCCTTACAGGAATGGGCAGACTGGCAGCTAGCTACTTACACAAAGAAGATGCCCTACAGCACCTAGACCGGCAGTTAGTTAGTTATGAGAAGAATAGGTCCTACAGCAGCTGGCAGCCTGACAGCTAGCTACTTACACAAAGGAGGTGCTCTACAGCACCTGCAGCTAGCTACTTACACAAAGAAGATGCCCTACAGCACCTGGCAGACTGGCAGTTAGCTACTTACACAAAGAAGATGCCCTACATCACCTGGCAGCTAGCTACTTAAACAAAGAAGATGCCCTAGAGCACCTGGCACCTAGCTACTTACACAAAGGAGATGCCCTACAGCACCTGCAGCTAGCTACTTACACAAAGAAGTTACCCTACAGCACCTGGCAGACTGGCAGTTAGCTACTTACACAAAGAAGATACACTACAGCACCTGGCAGACTGGCAGTTAGCTACTTAAACAAAGAAGATGCCCTACAGCACCTGGCAGCTAGCTACTTAAACAAAGAAGATGCCCTAGAGCACCTGGCACCTAGCTACTTACATAAAGAAGATGCCCTAGAGCACCTAGCTACTTACACAAAGAAGATGCCCTACAGCACCTGGCAGACTGGCACCTAGCTACTTACACAAAGAAGATGCGCTACAGCACCTGGCAGACTGGCAGCTAGCTACTTAAACAAAGATGCCCTACAGGAACTGACACCTAGATACTTACACAAAGAAGATGCCCTACAGCACCTAGACCGGCAGGTTGCTAGTTATGGGAAGAATAGTTCCTACAGCAGCTGGCAGACTGACAGCTAGCTACTTACACA
The DNA here is from genome assembly GCF_027579735.1 of Bombina bombina. Lineage (NCBI taxonomy): Eukaryota > Metazoa > Chordata > Amphibia > Anura > Bombinatoridae > Bombina > Bombina bombina. The sequence continues at coordinate 7,352,434 of NC_069507.1, forward strand.
AAGGAGATGCCCTACAGCACCTGCAGCTAGCTAATTACACAAAGAAGATGCCCTACAGCATCTGGCAGACTGGCAGCTAGCTACTTACACAAAGAAGATGCCCTACAGCACCTGGCAGAGCAGCAGTTAGCTACTTACACAAGGAAGATGCCCTACAGCACCTGGCAGACTGGCAGCTAGCTACTTACACAAAGAAGATGCCCTAGAGCAGTGATTTTTAACCTTTTTTTTGCCGTGGCACACTTTTTTACATAAAAAAATCCTGTGGCACACCACCATCCCAAAATAAAAAAAAAAATCACACATTGTAGCCTAATACAGCATATATATATACACATACGCACAAACACACACATACTGTATGTATGTAGGTCCTACAGAACCTGGCAGACCAGCAGCTAGCTAGTTATGTGAAGAAGAGTTCCTACAGCACCTGGCAGACGGGCAGCTTGCTAGTTATGTGAAAAACAAAATTTATGCTTACCTGATAAATTTCTTTCTCTTGTGGTGTATCCAGTCCACGGGTTCATCCATTACTTGTGGGATATTCTCCTTCCCAACAGGAAGTTGCAAGAGGACACCCACAGCAGAGCTGTCTATATAGCTCCTCCCCTAACCCCCACCTCCAGTCATTCGACCGAAGACAAGTAAGAAAAAGGAGAAACTATAGGGTGCAGTGGTGACTGTAGTTTAAAAAATAAAAACACCTGCCATAAAGTGACAGGGCGGGCCGTGGACTGGATACACTAGAAGAGAAAGAAATTTATCAGGTAAGCATAAATTTTGTTTTCTCTTGTAAGGTGTATCCAGTCCACGGGTTCATTTATTACTTGTGGGATACCAATACCAAAGCTTTAGGACATGGATGAAGGGAGGGACAAGGCAGGCACTTAAACGGAAGGCACCACTGCCTGTAAGACCTTTCTCCCAAAAATAGCCTTCGAGGAAGCAAAAGTATCAAATTTGTAGAATTTAGAAAAAGTATGAAGCGAAGACCAAGTCGCCGCCTTACAAATCTGTTCAACAGAGGCCTCATGTTTAAAAGCCCATGTGGAAGCTACCGCTCTAGTAGAATGAGCTGTAATTCTTTCAGGAGGCTGCTGGCCAGCAGTCTCATAAGCTAAACGGATTATGCTTCTCAGCCAAAAAGAAAGAGAAGTTGCCGAAGCCTTTTGGCCTCTCCTCTTTCCAGAGTAGACAACAAACAATGCAGATGTTTGACGAAAATCCTTAGTAGCTTGCAAATAAAACTTTAAAGCACGAACCACGTCAAGATTGTGTAACAGACGTTCCCTCTTTGAAGAAGGATTAGGACACAGTGACGGAACAACAATTTCCTGATTGATATTCCTATTAGATACTACCTTAGGAAGAAACTCAGGTTTGGTACGCAAAACTACCTTATCTGCATGGAAGATCAGATAAGGGGAATCACACTGCAAGGCAGATAACTCTGAAACTCTTCGAGCCGAAGAGATAGCTACTAGAAACAGAACTTTCCAAGATAAAAGCTTGATATCTATGGAATGCAAGGGTTCAAACGGAACCCCTTGAAGAACTTTAAGAACTAAATTTAAACTCCATGGTGGAGCAACAGGTTTAAACACAGGCCTGATTCTAACCAAAGCTTGACAAAATGCCTGAACGTCTGGAACATCAGCCAGGCGCTTGTGCAAAAGAATAGACAGAGCAGAAATCTGTCCCTTTAAGGAACTAGCCGATAATCCCTTTTCCAATCCTTCTTGGAGAAAAGATAGTATCCTAGGAATCCTGACCTTACTCCACGAGTAACCCTTGGATTCACACCAATGAAGATATTTACACCATATCTTATGATAGATTTTTCTGGTGACAGGCTTTCGAGCCTGAATCAAGGTATCAATGACCGACTCGGAGAAACCACGTTTTGATAAAATCAAGCGTTCAATCTCCAAGCAGTCAGACACAGAGAAATTAGATTTGGATGTTTGAATGGACCTTGGAGTAGAAGGTCCTGCCTCAGCGGCAGAGTCCATGGTGGAGAGGATGACATGTCCACCAGATCTGCATACCAAGTCCTGCGTGGCCACGCAGGCGCTATCAAAATCACCGAAGCTCTCTCCTGCTTGATCTTGGCAATCAGACGAGGGAGGAGAGGAAACGGTGGAAACACATTAGCTAGGCTGAAGGACCAGGGCACTGCTAGAGCATCTATCAGCGCTGCCTGGGGATCCCTTGACCTGGACCCGTAACAAGGAAGCTTGGCGTTCTGAAGAGACGCCATCAGATCCAATTCTGGTTTGCCCCATAGTTGAATCAGCTGGGCAAATACCTCCGGATGGAGCTCCCACTCCCCCGGATGAAAAGTCTGCCGACTTAGAAAATCCGCCTCCCAGTTCTCTACTCTGGGATATGGATAGCTGAGAGATGGCAAGAGTGAACTTCTGCCCATAGAATTATCTTGGAAACCTCCATCATTGCCAGGGGACTCCTTGTTCCCCCCTGATGGTTGATATAGGCTACAGTCGTGATATTGTCCGACTGAAATCTGATGAACCTGGCCGCAGCTAGTTGAGGCCAAGCCTGAAGAGCATTGAATATCGCTCTTAGTTCCAGAATGTTTATCGGAAGGAGGGCTTCCTCCTGAGTCCACGAACCCTGAGCCTTCAAGGAGTTCCAGACTGCGCCCCAGCCCAGAAGGCTGGCATCTGTCGTCACTATAGTCCACTCTGGCCTGCGGAAACTCATTCCCCTGGACAGATGGACCCGAGATAACCACCAGAGAAGAGAATCCCTGGTCTCTTGATCCAGATTTAACAGAGGAGACAAATCTGTGTAGTCCCCATTCCACTGGTTGAGCATGCAAAGTTGCAGTGGTCTGAGATGTAGGCGGGCAAATGGAACTATGTCCATTGCCGCTACCATTAGGCCGATCATTTCCATACACTGAGCCACTGACGGACGAGAAGTGGAATGAAGAGCATCGCAGGAAGTTAGAAGCTTTGATATCCTGACCTCTGTCAGAAAATTTTTAATTTCTACTGAATCTATCAGAGTTCCTAGGAAGGAAACTCTTGTGAGAGGAGAGAGAGAACTCTTTTCTATGTTCACTTTCCACCCGTGAGACCTCAGAAAGGCCAGAACAATGTCCGTATGGGATTTGGCAATTTGAAAAGTCGACACCTGAATCAGAATGTCGTCTAGGTAAGGGGCCACCGCTATGCCCTGCTGCCTTAGAACCGCCAGAAGGGTCCCTAGAACCTTCGTAAAGATTATTGGTGCCGTGGCTAACCCGAAGAGAAGAGCCACAAACTGGTAATGCCTGTCTAGGAAGGCGAACCTGAGGAACTGATGATGATCTTTGTGAATCGGAATGTGGAGATAAGCATCCTTTAAGTCCACGGTAGTCATATATTGACCCTCCTGTATCATAGGGAGGATGGTTCGGATTGTCTCCATCTTGAAGGATGGGACCCTGAGAAATTTGTTTAGGATCTTGAGATCCAAGATAGGTCTGAAAGTTCCCTCTTTTTTGGGAACTATAAACAGGTTTGAATAGAAACCCAGCCCCTGTTCCTCCCTTGGAACTGGGTGGATCACTCCCATAACCAGTAGGTCTTGAACGCAACGTAAGAATGCCTCTCTCTTTATCTGGTTTACAGATAGTTGTGAGAGATGAAATCTCCCCTTTGGAGATGAATCTTTGAATTCCAGAAGATATCCCTGGGAAACAATCTCTAGTGCCCAGGGATCCTGGACGTCTCTTGCCCAAGCCTGGGCAAAGAGAGAAAGTCTGCCCCCGACTAGATCCGGTCCCGGATCGGGGGCTACTCCTTCATGCTGTCTTAGAGGCAGCAGCAGGTTTCTTGGCCTGCTTCCCCTTGTTCCAAGCCTGGTTAGATCTCCAGACTGGTTTGGACTGGGCGAAATTTCCCTCTTGTTTTGCATTAGAGGAAGCTGAAGCTGCGCCACTCTTGAAGTTTCGAAAGGAACGAAAATTATTCTGTTTGGCCCTTAATTTATTGGACCTATCCTGAGGAGGGGCGTGACCTTTTCCTCCGGTAATATCAGAGATGATGTCCTTCAGGCCAGGCCCGAATAGGGTCTGTCCTTTGAAAGGGATGTTAAGAAGCTTAGACTTTGAAGTAACGTCTGCTGACCAGGACTTAAGCCATAGCGCCCTACGCGCCAGAATGGCAAAACCTGAATTCTTAGCCGTTAGCTTGGTTAAATGAAAAACGGCGTCAGAAATAAAGGAATTAGCTAACTTAAGAGCTTTAATCCTGTCTAAAATATCATCTAACGGGGTCTCCACCTGTAGAGCCTCCTCAAGAGACTCAAACCAAAAAGCTGCTGCAGCAGTAACTGGGGCAATGCATGCAAGAGGCTGGAGAATAAAACCTTGATGTATAAAAATTTTCTTAAGGAGACCCTCCAATTTTTTATCCATAGGATCTAGGAAAGCACAACTGTCCTCGACGGGGATAGTTGTACGCTTAGCTAGGGTAGAGACTGCTCCCTCCACCTTAGGGACTGTCTGCCACGAGTCCCGTATGGCGGCATCTATGGGAAACATCTTTTTAAAAGCAGGAGGGGGAGAGAACGGCACACCTGGTCTATCCCATTCCTTAGTAATAATTTCTGAAAAACTCTTAGGGACTGGAAAAACATCAGTGTAAACAGGCACTGCAAAGTATTTGTCCATCTTACACAATTTCTCTGGAACTACAATGGGTTCACAGTCATCCAGAGTCGCTAAAACCTCCCTAAGCAATAAGCGGAGGTGTTCAAGCTTAAATTTAAACGCTGTCATTTCAGAATCAGACTGAAGCAACGCCTTCCCTGAATCTGAAATGTCACCCACAGATAGAAGCTCTCCTGCCTCAGCTTCTGAGTATTGTGAGGGTATATCGGACACAGGTATTAAAGCGTCAGAAAGCTCTGTATTAGTTCTAGCCCCAGAGCTGTCTCGCTTTCCTTGTAACCCTGACAGTTTGGACAATACCTCTGAGAGGGTAGCATTCATAACTGCCACCATGTCCTGTAAGGTAAAAGAATTAGACGCGCTAGATGTACTTGGCGTCACTTGAGCAGGAGTTATAGGTTCTGACACATGGGGAGAGCTTGATGGCATAATCTCCCTTTTTTCAGTCAGAGAATCTTCTGGAGATAAATCTTTAAGCGCCATAATATGGTCTTTATAGTTTATAGAAATTTCAGTACATTTGGTACACATTCTAAGAGGGGGTTCCACAATGGCTTCCAAACATATTGAACAAGGAGTTTCCTCTATGTCAGACATGTTTAACAGACTAGTAATGAGACAAGCAAGCTTGGAAAACACTTTAATAAAGGTGAAACAGCAATTAAAGAAAAACGTTACTGTGCCTTTAAGAGAAAAAAACTAGCACTTAAACTGCAAAACAGTGTAAAATATAGTAAAGTCTTCGAAATTTTTACAGTGTGTGTAAGGGACTAAAGCAACATTGCACCCACTTGCAAATGGATGGTTAACCCCTTAGCCCCCAAACCGGATTTAAAAAACATCAACCACCAGTAAAAAGACAGTTGAGCACCTTGCCACAGCCCTGCTGAGGCTCCTACCTGCCCTCAAATATAATTTAGGGAAGAAATAAACCCTTTATAATGGTCCTCAGATGCCAAAGGACTCCTCTAGGGAAGCTGGATGTCTCAGTCTGAAGGAAACTGCGCATCTAGAGCGCGAAAATAGGCCCCTCCCACCATGTACTGGATGTCAGAGGGGCCTTAAGAAAATACTCCTAAGAGTATCTGACTAGCCATGTGGAAAACTAGGCCCCAAATAAAGACTTATCTCCCTCAGAGAAAAAAACGTCCTCTTTATGAAAACATGTAAACGTTTTGTCACTAAGTAATATGAGTATTAACATGAGTATTACCCTGTTTTGTAAGCGTGATCCCAGTCGTTAAATCACTGCATCAAGCTTACCTCAAATACACAAGGCTCTGTCAGCATTTTCTAGAACTTATTCATCTCTCTAGAAATAAAAATACTGAACATACCTCAAAGCAGGTAAATCTGCAGACCGTTCCCCCCAACTGAAGTTTTCCCATACTCTTCAGTTATGTGTGAGAACAGCAATGGACCTTAGTTACAAACCGCTAAGATCATCAACCTCCAGGCAGAATTCTTCTTCTAATTTCTGCCTGAGAGTAAAACAGTACAACGCCGGTACCGTTTAAAAATAACAAACTCTTGATTGAAGGTAACACTACACTAAGTCACCACATCTCTTGATACTTCCTATCTTGTCGAGAGTTGCAAGAGAATGACTGGAGGTGGGGGTTAGGGGAGGAGCTATATAGACAGCTCTGCTGTGGGTGTCTTCTTGCAACTTCCTGTTGGGAAGGAGAATATCCCACAAGTAATGGATGAACCCGTGGACTGGATACACCTTACAAGAGAAAAGAGGTTCTACAGCCCCTGGCAGACTGGCAACTAGATAGTTATGTGAAAAAGAGGTCCTACAGCCCCTGGCAGACGGGCAGCTAGCTAGTTATGTGAAGAAGAGGTCTTACAGCACCTGGCAGACCGGCAGCTAGTTAGGTATGTGAAGAAGAGGTCCTACCGCACTGGCAGACCAGCAGCTTGCTAGTTATGTGAAGAAGAGGTCCTACAGCACCTGGCAGACCGGCAGCTTGCTAGTTATGTGAAGAAGAGGTCCTACAGCACCTGGAAGACCGGCAGCTTGCTAGTTATGTGAAGAAAGGTCCTACAGCACATGGCAGACCAGCTTCTAGCTAGTTATGGGAAAAAGAGGACTTACAGCACCCGGCAGACCAGCAGCTTGCTACTTATGTGAAAAAAATAAATTTATGCTTACCTGACAAATTATTTTCTTTTACGATATGACAAGTCCACGGATTTCATCCTTACTTGTGGGATATTAACCTCCTGCTAACAGGAAGTGGCAAAGAGCACCACAGCAGAGCTGTATATATAGCCCCTCCCCTTCCTCTCCACCCTCAGTCATTCGGCCGGAAGTATAGGAAGAGAAAAAGGAAAGGCTAAAAAGGTGCAGAGGTGATTGAAGTTTACAAAAAATATAAAGAAAAACTGTCTTAAAAAGAATAGGGTGGGCCGTGGACTCGTAAATAAAATTTAGTTTTCTTTTACAAAGATATGACGAGTCCACGGATTTCATTCTTACTTGTGGGAAACCAATACCAAAGCAATATGACACGGATGAAAGGGAGGGACAAGACAGGAACCTAAATGGAAGGCACCACTGCTTGAAGAATCCTTCTCCCAAAGATAGCCTCAGAAGAAGCAAAAGTATCAAATTTGGAAAATTTGGAAAAAGTGTGAAGGGACGACCAAGTCGCAGCCTTACAAATCTGTTCCACAGATGCATCATTTTTAAAAGCCCATGTGGAAGCCACAGCCCTAGAAGAATGAGCCGTAATTCTTTCAGGAGGCTGCTGTCCAGCAGTCTCATATGCCAGGCGGATGATACTTCTCAGCCAAAAAGAAAGAGAGGTAGCCGTAGGTTTCTGACCCCTACGCTTTCCAGAATAAACAATGAATAATGAAGATGATTGACGGAAATCCTTAGTTGCCTGTAAGTAAAACTTTAAGGCACGGACCACGTCCAAGTTATGTAACAGACGCTCATTCTTAAAAGAAGGATTAGGACACAAGGAAGGAACAACAATTTTCTGATTAATATTCTTATTCGAAACAACCTTAGGAAGGAACCCAGGTTTTGTACGTAAAAACCACCTTATCAGAATGAAATATGAGATAAGGCGAATCACACTGTAATGCTGAAAGCTCAGAAACTCTTCGAGCAGAAGAAATAGCAACCAAAAACAGAACTTCCAAGATAATAGTTTAATATCTATGGAATGCATAGGTTCAAACGGAACCCCTTGCAGAATTCGAAGAACTAAATTCAAACTCCAGGGAGGAGTAATAGGTCTAAATACAGGCTTAATTCTAGATAGAGCCTGACAAAAAGACTGAACATCTGATACATTTGCCAAACGTTTGTGAAACAAAATTGACAAAGCTGAAATTTGTCCCTATAAGGAACTTGCTGATAACCCTTTCTCCAATCATTCTTGGAGAAAAGACAAAATCCTAACTTTACTCCATGAGTAACCCTTGGATTCACACCAAAAAGATATTAACGCCATATCTTATGATAGATTTTTCTAGTGAAAGGCTTTCTAGCCTGTATCAAAGTATTGATAACTGAACCAGAGAATCCTCGCTTAGATAAAATCAAGCGTTCAATCTCCACGCAGTCAGTTGCAGAGAAATTAGATTTGGATGTTGGAAAGGACCTTGAATGAAAAGGTCCTGTCTCAACTGAAGTTTCCACGGTGGCAGAGAGGACATGTCCACTAGATCCGCATACCAAGTCCTGCGTGGCCACGCAGGCGCTATCAGGATCACTGAAGCTCTCTCCTGTCTGATTTGAGCAATCACGCGTGGGAGGAGACGAAACAGCGGAAACACACAACCAAGGTACTGCCAAGGCATCTATCAGTTCGGCCTTTGGATCCCTTGACCGGGATCCGTATCTTGGAAGCTTGGCATTCTGGCGAGATGCCATCAAAACCAATTCCGGTCTGCCCAGTTCTCTACCCTGGGATGTAGATCGCTGACAGATGACAAGAGTGGGCCTCTGCCCAACTGATTATCTTGGATACTTCTATCATCGCTAAGGAACTCCTTGTTCCCCCCTGATATTTGACATATGCCACAGTCGTTTTATTGTCCGACTGGAATCTGATGAATTTGTCCGAAGCCAACTGAGGCAAATGCCTGAAGCGCATTGAAAATTGCTCTCAGTTCCAGAATATTGATTGGAAGTAAAGACTCCACCTGAGTCCAAACACCCTGAGCCTTCAGGGAGTTCCAAACTGCACCCCAGCCCAGAAGGCTGGCATCTGTTGACACTATCATCCACGAGGGTCTGTGGAAACAAGTCCCCTAGGACAGATGATCTGGCGACAACCACCAAAGAAGAGAGTTTCTGGTCTCGATCCAGAATTATCTTTGGAGATAAAACCGCATAATCCCCGTTCCACTGACCGAACATGCACAGTTGCAGTGGTCTGAGATGAAAGCGAGCAAACGGAACGATGTCCATTGCCGCTACCATTAATCCGATTACCTCCATACACTGAGCCACTGATGGCCGAGGAATGGACAGAAGTGCTCGGCAAGTATTCAAAATCTTTGATTTTCTGACCTCCGTCAGAAATACTTTCATAGCAACCGAGTCTATCAGAGTTCCCAGAAAAGGAACCCTTGTCTGTGGAACAAGTGAACTCTTCTCTATGTTCACCTTCCAGCCGTGAGTTCTCAGAAAAGACAATACTGTGTCCGTGTAAGATATTGTCAGATGATATGTTAACGCCTGAATCAGAATATCGTCCAGATAAGGCGCCACCGCTATCCCTTGCGGTCTGAGAACCGCCAAAAGAGACCCTAGAACCTTTGTGAAGATTGTGGGTGCTGTGGCTAACCTGAAAAGAAGAGCCACAAACTGATAATGTTTGTCCAAGAAGGCAAACCTTAGAAACCGATGATGATCTTTGTGGATTGGAATATAAAGGTAAGCATCCTTCAAATCCACGGTAGTCATATATTGACCCTCCTGGATCATTGGCAAAATCTTTTGAATTGTCTCCATCTTGAATGATGGCACTCTTAGAAATTTGTTTAGACACTTGAGATCAAAAAATGGGTCTGAACTTTCCCTCTTTTTTGGGGACCACAAATAGGTTTGAGTAAAACCCCTGTCTCTGTTCCAATTTTGGAACAGGACAGATTACTCCCATAGTAAAAAGGTATTTTACACAGCGTAAGAACGCCTCTCTCCTTATCTGGTTTGCAGATTATTTTGAAAGATGAAATCTCCCTCTTGGGAGAAAATCCTTGAATTCCAATTGATAACCGTGGGTCACTATTTCTAGTGCCCAGGAATCCAGAACATCACTTGCCCAAGCATGAGCAAAGAAAGAAAGTCTGCCCCCTACTAGATCCGGTCCCAGATCGGGGGCCACCCCTTCATGCTGCTTTGTGGAAGAAGAAGCGGGGGGGGGGGGGGGGGTCCTCCTTTAAAGTTCCGAAAGGAACGAAAATTATTGCTACCCTGAGGTAGGGCATGGCCCTTACCTCCTGTAATATCAGAAATGATCTCCTTCAAATCTGGCCCAAAAAGGGTCTTACCTTTAAAGGGAATAGCTAAAAGCTTATGTTTTAATGACACATCAGCAGACCAAGATTTGAGCCACAATGCTCTACGTGCTAAAATAACAAATCCTACATTTCTTGCCGCTAATTTAGCAATTTGAAAAGCGGCATCAGTAATAAAAGAAACGTGTACTGTGCCTTTAAGAACAGAAAAAGTGAACAATTTTTTCAAAATGCACAAAAACGTTAAATTATTCCCAAATTTAACTTAATATCGTTGGTTAATCCAAAAATTACTGCACCCAGAAGCAAGGGTATTAGAAGTACTTATATCAACATGTAGTCAAAAGATAGATAAAAATACATTCTGCACCTCGCCACAGCTCTGCTGTGGCGCCTACCTGCCCCCAGGGTACTCAAATCAAGTTTCCAACCCTTCAGACCAGCTACACAGTCCAGGAGCCACCGAGTTACTGTTTGCTGCTGCTAAGCCTGAAGAAATTGCGCCAAAATAGGCCCCGCCCCTTAAGGTCAAAAGTTGGAGTAGGCCCAAACAACACCGCATGGAAATGCATGTTTGCACTAAAGTAAAAATACACACAATATAACCCTCAAGCATAAAACCAATAAGTTTTAAGTGCCAAAAAATAAAAAACATAAAACATCGTTTTTTATATTGTCTCCCATGTCACATAATGCCCAAATATCAACTAATGATAAATATAAAATAGGGACTCCAGTAACACTCCTCTTATTAAAATAGGTTTTACTGCTTACCCCATTCCCATACAGGGAAATAATGCCAGCCAGTTCTGATACACCAAGTCTCCTCAGAAAAAAAGGCTGCACATATCTTAATGCTGCTTGTAGAATGAAACCGGTCTCCACAATGAAGATGTCTCATGGTTACCTTCAGAAGTCTTGTGGGAACCAGCGTGGATCTTAGTTACAAATGCTAAGATCATCAAACCTCAGGGCAGAAATCTTCTTCCATATCCCCCTGAGGAAAATAGTATGCACCGGTACCATTTAAAATAAAAAACTTCTTGATTGAAGAAACTAAAACTAACACCTCACTTTACCATGACTTCCTAGTATAACACAGGCAAAGAGAATGACTGGGGGTGGAGGGGAAGGGCTATATATACAGCATGCTAGTTATGTGAAGAAGAGGTCTTACAGCACCTGGCAGACCGGCAGCTAGCTAGTTATGTGAAGAAGAGGTCTTACAGCACCTGGCAGACCGGCAGCTAGCTAGTTATGTGAAGAAGAGGTCCTACAGCACCTAGCAGACCAGCAGCTAGCTATATCACCTGGCATACTGGTAGCTAGCTACTAACACAAAGAAGATGCCCTACAGCACCTGGCAGACTGGTAGCTAGCTACTTACACAAAGAAGATGCCCTGCAGCACCTGGCAGACCAGTAGCTAGCTAGTTATGTGAAGAAGAGGTCCTACAGCACCTAGCAGCTGCCTAATTATAGTAAGAGGAGGTTCTACAGTGTTAACTTTTTATATTTTCATACAATTATCATAGAATGGGAGTTGCATGTTCAGCGTTACATCCCTCTAGTAATTAAACCTGATTATTTGCACTCGGGCAGAGCTCCGGAGACAGTGGTGTGTCTGTGTCTGCTCACCCCTGCTAAATCATTAGCTGAGGTTAGTTTTAATTACAGATTTTATGGTAATTGAACTCACTCATTGACCTTTTAGATGAATATTATTTTACAAAGAACAATCTGCAGTAGGTAACAGACATTTCAGTGTATTAGTTGGTCGAGCACCATGGATTAATACAGGCTCAGCTTGGTATCCGTAACAAATGAACAAACTTTAACGTAACAAATAAGTTATTTCACACTAATGCAGAATGCTTTTAGAGAAATTTCACAACTTTTGAAAATGAAAAAATTTACATCAGCATTATGCATACATTAAGCATACAATACCTTTGGTTACTCTGCCCTTGTATAAAAAATTGACTTGTGCATTTGGATCCTTCGTTAGGATCCTAATCTCATTAGTAACTAAACTATTTGGTTCTTCTTGGCACCGGATTGATTCTGGTGCAAGACCACCACTTTAAGGTCTGGATATGCACAGATCTTAACGTGGTGATTTAGCATCAGAATCAACCCGGCTCTGAAAAGAACCGAATAGCTTCGTTACTTATGAGATTTGGATCCTAACAAAGGATCCAAATGCACAAGTCTAGATAAATGAATGTAAAGTTTATTAAACCCAAAAATGTTCTCGCTAAAATAACAATATACTAAAGCCATGTTTATTTTTAAATACATTTTCCTTTTATTTGGGAGGACATCATACATTATCGCCTGCAAATAGGTTGCATATTGTAAAGGAAGTTGTTTTGGCAGTATAGAGAAACATACAATTTTATAATAATTGACACATTTAAAGTAGGTGTTTGATGGCTAATTATATAGAAATATCAGAGCAAAATGTTTGCTGCATAATGGTTTTACTATAGTATTTTTTTGGCAGATGGGGAATTAGATTTTTTTTTTTAAATTGTTGATTATATTAAAAAGCAAAAAATAAAATAAAAATAATAATTAATAAATAAAGGGAGGAGACATACAAAATTGGCTCACTGATCTGCGCAGTGGCCCATGCACAAAATGTATTGTGTGCTACCGCTTATAAAATTCTTTATTCAGAACATGCATACCATTTCTGATTAAGGTAAGGAGTATTTACAGTTTGTGTTTATGGCAAAAGGAAACCGTCTTATCAGATGTATGATCCAAATAATGTGAAATTCAAAATGTAAAATCTTAGTAGTTCAATAACTATCAAAGAATGTCATGCAGTCTTTACAATCACTAATGTTTTATGGCTGACAGAGCATTGTCTTATATGTTGCACTGTTCTGTCTTTACAGAATTAAAAAACAAAATAAAATCCTGCAGTGGTCAGGCATTTAAGCAACGCAAATACTCACAATAAACTAAAAGTCTGCATAACATCTATGTAACCTGTACATCGTAGGTTTATATATTAAATATCTGCAAAAAGAAAACGTGCATACACAAAATACAATGCAAGCTTTACAGACTTGATATGAATAATAATGTACAATGCTCAGATGAAGTACCTTCCAATGAACAATCTGGATTTTTTTTCACTTTTACATTTTAAAATGTTTTTTTTTCTTTCTTTCTTTTTTTGCAACTCAATTTAAAGGAATGAAAAAATCACAAATTTTGGGCAAAGGAGTTCTGAAATTAAATATTTGATCTGTGTTCAAGTAATAAATGTTCCTACATAGAAATCTTTCCATAAGCCATAAACAAAAAAATACAGTGAGTATAATACATATTTCTCAACATCTAATTAATAATACACCCGAGGTCAGCGTTACAGAACAGCCAACATGATTTTGGCATTGATTTGTAGAATTGAAAATCTATTTTATAGCCTCAGTATATTTAAGACGATTCTAATGTATCTTTTAAAGACATTTCTTGTAAACAAAATGTCTTTTAAATAAATAGTTTTGGGGACAAACGTAAAATTCTGGTAGGAAAAAAAAAAATACTATCTAGTGAACAAAAACAAGGTATCCATTTGTAAACGTGTCAACAACGATAAGCGTGAGATGCTGCACTAGATGTGCTTTTGTGACCCGGCAGCTGGCCAGTCCTACAATGTCTCCAAGTGACTATATTCCCTGGAAAGCAAGACTTTGTCACAGGATCCTCCACATGTAATAGGTCCATGATCAGTGGATTTAGTTCTTTCCTGATCCGCTTGGCTACTGAAGCTGTTTTGTCACAAAGCAGGAATCTAGCTGGCGTAGATCCGTCACTGCGCATTGTTGTTACCAGTCCCATTGTTGTCCTTGGCAGAATGAATCCCGTCCTGCTGCCGAGCATCTTTCCTCGGGGGCATTCTTTCATTGATCCTGTCCAATCCCTTTGCTTCTTCAAAGCTGCATATTTTATGTTGCGGAGAGAATCCTCGTATTGCTTAAAATACAAAATGTGAGATATTAGAGGGCAGAAAACAAAAGCGCAAAGCTGTGAATATGTTAGTTGTAAGGAGAATTTGATTAGTGGCAATTAAAGTGATTTCATGCTTCACCTATGAACAAAAGTAAACCATCCCCTAACTTCAGAACCCTAAATCTGAACATTAAAACGTAAAAGAGTCGCTACACAAGAAGGTCTGGCTGAAGCCACTCTCTATACATATACTGGAATCTTTTTATTTTATGCAAGGCAACTATGCTCCCCACTATACCACCAACGCCCCTGCCATAGAATTTGTGGAAGGCAGCTGTGCCAGCACTGTGTGTATAATGTGTAACTGTGTCAGTACTGTGTGTATAATGTGTAACTGTGTCAGTACTGTGTGTATAATGTGTGTATAATGTGTAACTGTGTCAGTACTGTGTGTATAATGTGTAACTGTGTCAGTACTGTGTGTGTATAATGTGTAACTGTGTCAGTACTGTGTGTATAATGTGTAACTGTGTCAGTACTGTGTGTGTATAATGTGTAACTGTGTCAGCACTGTGTGTATAATGTGTAACTGTGTCAGTACTGTGTGTATAATGTGTGTATAATGTGTAACTGTGTCAGTACTGTGTGTATAATGTGTAACTGTGTCAGTACTGTGTGTATAATGTGTAACTGTGTCAGTACTGTGTGTGTATAATGTGTAACTGTGTCAGTACTGTGTGTGTATAATGTGTAACTGTGTCAGTACTGTGTGTGTATAATGTGTAACTGTGTCAGCACTGTGTGTATAATGTGTAACTGTGTCAGTACTGTGTGTATAATGTGTAACTGTGTCAGTACTGTGTGTATAATGTGTAACTGTGTCAGTACTGTGTGTGTATAATGTGTAGCTGTGTCAGTACTGTGTGTATAATGTGTAACTGTGTCAGTACTGTGTGTATAATGTGTAACTGTGTCAGTACTGTGTGTGTATAATGTGTAGCTGTGTCAGTACTGTGTGTATAATGTGTAACTGTGCCAGTACTGTGTGTATAATGTGTAGCTGTGCCAGTACTGTGTGTGTATAATGTGTAGCTGTGTCAGTACTGTGTGTATAATATGTAACTGTGTCAGTACTGTGTGTATAATGTGTAACTGTGTCAGTACTGTGTGTATAATGTGTAACTGTGTCAGTACTGTGTGTATAATGTGTAGCTGTGTCAGTACTGTGTGTATAATGTGTAACTGTGTCAGTACTGTGTGTATAATGTGTAACTGTGTCAGTACTGTGTGTATAATGTGTATACTGTGTCAGTACAGTGTGTAGATGTCCGTCAGTACTGTGTGTATAATGTGTAACTGTGTCAGTACTGTGTGTATAATGTGTAGCTGTGTCAGTACTGTGTGTATAATGTGTAACTGTGTCAGTACTGTGTGTATAATGTGTAACTGTGTCAGCAATGTGTGTATAATGTGTACTGTGTCAGTACTGTGTATAATGTGTAACTGTGTCAGTACTGTGTGTATAATGTGTAACTGTGTCAGTACTGTGTGTATAATGTGTAACTGTGTCAGTACTGTGTGTATAATGTGTAACTGTGTCAGTACTGTGTGTGTATAATGTGTAACTGTGTCAGTACTGTGTGTATAATGTGTATCTGTGTCAGTACTGTGTGTATAATGTTGTAGACTGTGTGTATAATAGCTTGCTGTGTCATTAACTGTGTGAACTATGGGTCAGTACTGTGTGTATAATGTGTAACTGTGTCAGTACTGTGTGTATAATGTGTGTATAATGTGTAGCTGTGTCAGTACTGTGTGTATAATGTGTAACTGTGTCAGTACTGTGTGTGTATAATGTGTAGCTGTGTCAGTACTGTGTGTATAATGTGTAACTGTGCCAGTACTGTGTGTATAATGTGTAACTGTGTCAGTACTGTGTGTATAATGTGTGTATAATGTGTAACTGTGTCAGTACTGTGTGTATAATGTGTAGTTGTGTCAGTACTATGTGTATAATGTGTAACTGTGTCAGTACTGTGTGTATAATGTGTAACTGTGTCAGTACTGTGTGTGTATAATGTGTAACTGTGTCAGTACTGTGTGTATAATGTGTGTATAATGTGTAGCTGTGCCAGCACTGTGTGTATAATGTGTAACTGTGTCAGTACTGTGTGTATAATGTGTGTATAATGTGTAACTGTGTCAGTACTGTGTGTATAATGTGTAGTTGTGTCAGTACTATGTGTATAATGTGTAACTGTGTCAGTACTGTGTGTATAATGTGTAACTGTGTCAGTACTGTGTGTATAATGTGTAACTGTGTCAGTACTGTGTGTATAATGTGTAACTGTGTCAGTACTGTGTGTATAATGTGTAGCTGTGTCAGTAATGTCTGTATAATGTGTAACTGTGCCAGCACTGTGTGTATAATGTGTAGCTGTGTCAGTACTGTGTGTATAATGTGTGTATAATGTGTAGCTGTGTCAGTACTGTGTGTATAATGTGTAGCTGTGTCAGTACTGTGTGTATAATGTGTAGCTGTGTCAGTACTGTGTGTATAATGTGTAACTGTGTCAGTACTGTGTGTATAATGTGTAGCTGTGTCAGTACTGTGTGTGTATAATGTGTAACTGTGTCAGTACTGTGTGTATAATGTGTAACTGTGTCAGTACTGTGTGTATAATGTGTAACTGTGTCAGTACTGTGTGTATAATGTGTAACTGTGTCAGTACTGTGTGTATAATGTGTAACTGTGTCAGTACTGTGTGTATAATGTGTAGTTGTGTCAGTACTATGTGTATAATGTGTAACTGTGTCAGTACTGTGTGTATAATGTGTAACTGTGTCAGTACTGTGTGTATAATGTGTAACTGTGTCAGTACTGTGTGTATAATGTGTAACTGTGTCAGTACTGTGTGTATAATGTGTAGTTGTGTCAGTACTGTGTGTATAATGTGTAACTGTGTCAGTACTGTGTGTATAATGTGTAACTGTGTCAGTACTGTGTGTATAATGTGTAACTGTGTCAGTACTGTGTGTATAATGTGTAGCTGTGTCAGTACAGTGTGTATAATGTGTAACTGTCAGTACTGTGTGTATAATGTGTAGCTGTGTCAGTACTGTGTGTATAATGTGTAGCTGTGCCAGCACTGTGTGTATAATGTGTAACTATGTCAGTACTGTGTGTGTATAATGTGTAACTGTGTCAGTACTGTGTGTATAATGTGTGTATAATGTGTAGCTGTGCCAGCACTGTGTGTATAATGTGTAACTGTGTCAGTACTGTGTGTATAATGTGTGTATAATGTGTAACTGTGTCAGTACTGTGTGTATAATGTGTAGTTGTGTCAGTACTATGTGTATAATGTGTAACTGTGTCAGTACTGTGTGTATAATGTGTAACTGTGTCAGTACTGTGTGTATAATGTGTAACTGTGTCAGTACTGTGTGTATAATGTGTAACTGTGTCAGTACTGTGTGTATAATGTGTAACTGTGTCAGTACTGTGTGTATAATGTGTAACTGTGTCAGTACTGTGTGTATAATGTGTAACTGTGTCAGTACTGTGTGTATAATGAGTAACTGTGTCAGTACTGTGTGTATAATGTGTAACTGTGTCAGTACTGTGTGTATAATGTGTAGCTGTGTCAGTACTGTGTGTATAATGTGTAACTGTGTCAGTACTGTGTGTATAATGTGTAACTGTGTCAGTACTGTGTGTATAATGTGTAGCTGTGTCAGTACTGTGTGTATAATGTGTGTATAATGTGTAACTGTGTCAGTACAGTGTGTATAATGTGTAACTGTGTCAGTACTGTGTGTATAATGTGTAACTGTGTCAGTACTGTGTGTATAATGTGTAACTGTGTCAGTACTGTGTGTGTATAATGTGTAGCTGTGTCAGTACTGTGTGTGTATAATGTGTAACTGTGTCAGTACTGTGTGTGTATAATGTGTAGCTGTGTCAGTACTGTGTGTATAATGTGTAACTGTGTCAGTACTGTGTGTATAATGTGTAACTGTCAGTACTGTGTGTATAATGTGCAACTGTCAGTACTGTGTGTATAATGTGTGTATAATGTGTAGCTGTGTCAGTACTGTGTGTATAATGTGTGTATAATGTGTAACTGTGTCAGTACAGTGTGTATAATGTGTAACTGTGTCAGTACTGTGTGTATAATGTGTAACTGTGTCAGTACTGTGTGTGTATAATGTGTAGTTGTGTCAGTACTGTGTGTATAATGTGTAACTGTGTCAGTACTGTGTGTATAATGTGTGTATAATGTGTAACTGTGTCAGTACAGTGTGTATAATGTGTAACTGTGTCAGTACTGTGTGTATAATGTGTAACTGTGTCAGTACTGTGTGTATAATGTGTAACTGTGTCAGTACTGTGTGTATAATGTGTAACTGTGTCAGTACTGTGTGTATAATGTGTAACTGTGTCAGTACTGTGTGTATAATGTGTAACTGTGTCAGTACTGTGTGTATAATGTGTAGCTGTGCCAGCACTGTGTGTATAATGTGTAACTGTGTCAGTACTGTGTGTATAATGTGTAGCTGTGCCAGCACTGTGTGTATAATGTGTAACTGTGTCAGTACTGTGTGTATAATGTGTGTATAATGTGTAACTGTGTCAGTACTGTGTGTATAATGTGTGTATAATGTGTAGCTGTGCCAGCACTGTGTGTATAATGTGTAACTGTGTCAGTACTGTGTGTATAATGTGTGTATAATGTGTAACTGTGTCAGTACTGTGTGTATAATGTGTAGTTGTGTCAGTACTATGTGTATAATGTGTAACTGTGTCAGTACTGTGTGTATAATGTGTAACTGTGTCAGTACTGTGTGTATAATGTGTAACTGTGTCAGTACTGTGTGTATAATGTGTAACTGTGTCAGTACTGTGTGTATAATGTGTAACTGTGTCAGTACTGTGTGTATAATGTGTAACTGTGTCAGTACTGTGTGTATAATGTGTAACTGTGTCAGTACTGTGTGTATAATGAGTAACTGTGTCAGTACTGTGTGTATAATGTGTAACTGTGTCAGTACTGTGTGTATAATGTGTAGCTGTGTCAGTACTGTGTGTATAATGTGTAACTGTGTCAGTACTGTGTGTATAATGTGTAACTGTGTCAGTACTGTGTGTATAATGTGTAGCTGTGTCAGTACTGTGTGTATAATGTGTGTATAATGTGTAACTGTGTCAGTACAGTGTGTATAATGTGTAACTGTGTCAGTACTGTGTGTATAATGTGTAACTGTGTCAGTACTGTGTGTATAATGTGTAACTGTGTCAGTACTGTGTGTGTATAATGTGTAGCTGTGTCAGTACTGTGTGTGTATAATGTGTAACTGTGTCAGTACTGTGTGTGTATAATGTGTAGCTGTGTCAGTACTGTGTGTATAATGTGTAACTGTGTCAGTACTGTGTGTATAATGTGTAACTGTCAGTACTGTGTGTATAATGTGCAACTGTCAGTACTGTGTGTATAATGTGTGTATAATGTGTAGCTGTGTCAGTACTGTGTGTATAATGTGTGTATAATGTGTAACTGTGTCAGTACAGTGTGTATAATGTGTAACTGTGTCAGTACTGTGTGTATAATGTGTAACTGTGTCAGTACTGTGTGTGTATAATGTGTAGTTGTGTCAGTACTGTGTGTATAATGTGTAACTGTGTCAGTACTGTGTGTATAATGTGTAACTGTGTCAGTACAGTGTGTATAATGTGTAACTGTGTCAGTACTGTGTGTATAATGTGTAACTGAGTCAGTACTGTGTGTATAATGTGTAACTGTGTCAGTACTGTGTGTATAATGTGTAACTGTGTCAGTACTGTGTGTATAATGTGTACTGTGTCAGTACTGTGTGTATAATGTGTAACTGTGTCAGTACTGTGTGTATAATGTGTAGCTGTGCCAGTACTGTGTGTATAATGTGTAACTGTGTCAGTACTGTGTGTATAATGTGTAGCTGTGCCAGCACTGTGTGTATAATGTGTAACTGTGTCAGTACTGTGTGTATAATGTGTGTATAATGTGTAACTGTGTCAGTACTGTGTGTATAATGTGTAGTTGTGTCAGTACTATGTGTATAATGTGTAACTGTGTCAGTACTGTGTGTATAATGTGTAGTTGTGTCAGTACTGTGTGTATAATGTGTAACTGTGTCAGTACTGTGTGTGTATAATGTGTAACTGTGTCAGTACTGTGTGTATAATGTGTAGCTGTGTCAGTACTGTGTGCATAATATGTAACTGTGTCAGTACTGTGTGTATAATGTGTGTATAATGTGTAACTGTGTCAGTACTGTGTGTATAATGTGTAACTACTGTGTGTATAATGTGTGTATAATGTGTAACTGTGTCAGTACTGTGTGTATAATGTGTGTATAATGTGTAACTGTGTCAGTACTGTGTGTATAATGTGTGTATAATGTGTAACTGTGTCAGTACTGTGTGTATAATGTGTGTATAATGTGTGTATAATGTGTAACTGTGTCAGTACTGTGTGCATAATATGTAACTGTGTCAGTACTGTGTGTATAATGTGTGTATAATGTGTAACTGTGTCAGTACTGTGTGTATAATGTGTAACTGTGTCAGTACTGTGTGTATAATGTGTAACTGTGTCAGTACTGTGTGTATAATGTGTAACTGTGCCAGCACTGTGTGTATAATGTGTAACTGTGTCAGTACTGTGTGTATAATGTGTAGGTGTGTCAGTACTGTGTGTATAATTGTAGCTGGTGCCAGCACTGTGTGTTATAATGTGTAACTGTGTCAGTTACTGTGTGTATAATGTGTGCATTGTCAGTAATCGTGTTAAATGTGGTAGCAGGTAGTTAGCTGTGTGTATAATGTGTAGCTGTGGTCAGGCACTGTGTGGTATAATGTGTAACTGTGTCAGTACTTGTGTGTATAATGTGGTAGCCTGTGTCAGTACTGTTGTTGTATAATGTGTTAACGTGTGTCAGTACTGGTTGTATAATGTGTAGCTGTGTCAGTACTGTGTGTATAATGGTAACTGTGTCAGTACTGTGTGTATAATGTGTAACTGTTCTGTACGGTGTGTATAATGTGTAAACTGTGTCCAGTACTGTGTGTATAATGTGTAGCTGTTGTCAGTACTGTGTGTTAATGGTAGCTGTTGTCAGTACGTGTGTTATAATGTGTAACTGTGTCAGTACTGTGTTGTATAATGTGTTAGTTGTGTCAGTACTATGTGTATAATGTGTAACTGTGTCAGTACTGTGTGTATAATGTGTATCTGTGTCAGTACTGTGTGTATAATGTGTAGCTGTGTCAGTACTGTGTGTATAATGTGTAACTGTGTCAGTACTGTGTGTATAATGTGTAGCTGTGTCAGTACTGTGTGTATAATGTGTAACTGTGTCAGTACAGTGTGTATAATGTGTAACTGTGGCAGCACTGTGTGTATAATGTGTAACTGTGTCAGTACTGTGTGTAAAATGTGTAACTGTGTCAGTACTGTGTGTATAATGTGTGTAGCTGTGTGTCAGTACTGTGTGTATAATGTGTAACTGTGTCAGTACAGTGTGTATAATGTGTAACTGTGTCCAGCTACTGTGTGTATAATGTGTAACTGTGTCAGTACTGTGTGTATAATGTGTAACTGTGTCAGTACTGTGGGTATAATGTGTAACTGTGTCAGTACTGTGTGTATAATGTGTAACTGTGTCAGTACTGTGTGTGTATAATGGTGTAGCTTGTGTCAGTACTGTGTGTATAATGTGTAACTGTGTCAGTACTGTGTGTATAATGTGTAACTGTGCCAGCACTGTGTGTATAATGTGTAACTGTGTCAGTACTGTGTGTATAATGTGTAACTGTGCCAGCACTGTGTGTATAATGTGTAACTGTGTCAGTACTGTGTGTATAATGTGTAGCTGTGTCAGTACTGTGTGTATAATGTGTAGCTGTGTCAGTACTGTGTGTATAATGTGTAACTGTGTCAGTACAGTGTGTATAATGTGTAACTGTGCCAGCACTGTGTGTATAATGTGTAACTGTGTCAGTACTGTGTGTATAATGTGTGTATAATGTGTAACTGTGTCAGTACTGTGTGTATAATGTGTGTATAATGTGTAACTGTGTCAGTACTGTGTGTATAATGTGTAACTGTGTCAGCACTGTGTGTATAATGTGTAACTGTGTCAGTACTGTGTGTATAATGTGTAACTGTGTCAGTACTGTGTGTATAATGTGTAACTGTGTCAGTACTGTGTGTATAATGTGTGTATAAATGAGTAACTGTGTCCTAGTACTGTTGTGTGATAATTGTGGTATAATGTGTAACTGTGTACTAGTACTTGTGTGTATAATGTGATAACTGTGTCGAGTACTGTGTGTATAGTGCTGGTAACTGTGTCAGCACTGTGTGTATAATGGTAACAGTGGTCAGTACTGTGTGATATATGTGGTAACTGTGTCAGTACTGTGTGTATAAAGTGTATCTGTTGGTCAGCACTGTGTGTAAATGTGTAACTTGTAGTCAGCACTTGTGTGTATAAGGTGTAACTGTGTCAGTACTGTGTGGTATAATGTGTAACTGTGTCAGCACTGTAGTGTATAATGTGTAACTGTGTCAGTACTGAGTGTATAATGTGTAACTGTGTCAGTACTGTGTGGTATAATGTGTAACTGTGTCAGTACTGTGTGGTATAATGTGTGTATAATGTGTAACTGTGTCAGTACTGTGTATAATGTGTGTATAATGTGTGAACTGTGTCAGTACTGTGTGTAGTAATGTGTGTATAATGTGTAACTGTGTCAGTACTGTGTGTATAATGTGTAACTAGTGTCAGTACTGTGTGTATAATGTGTAACTGTGGTCAGGTACTGTGTGTATAATGTGTAACTGTGCAGTACTGTGTGTATAATGAGTAACTGTGTCAGTACTGTGTGTATAATGTGTAACTGTGTCAGTACTGTGGTGTATAATGAGTGTAGCTGTGTCAGTACTGTGTGTATAATGTGTAACTGTGTCATACTGTGTGTATAAAGTGTAACTGTGTCAGTAACTGTGTGTATAATGTGTAGCTGTGTCCATACTGTGTGTATAATGTGTAACTGTGTCAGTACTGTGTGTATAATGTGTAACTGTGTCAGTACTGTGTGTATAATGTGTGTATAATGTGTCAGTACATGTGTCAGTACTGTGCTGTATAATGTTGTATAATGTGTAACTGTGTCAGTACTGTGTGTATAATGTGTAACTGTGTCAGTACTGTGTGTATAATGTGTAACTGTGTCAGTACTGTGTGTATATGTGTAACTGTGTCAGTACTGTGTGTATAATGTGTAGCTGTGTCAGTACTGTGTGTATATAATGTGTAACTGTGTCAGTACTGTGTGTATATAATGTGTAGCTGTGTCAGTACTGTGTGTATATAATGTGTAGCTGTGTCAGTACTGTGTGTATAATGTGTAGCTGTGTCAGTACTGTGTGTATAATGTGTAACTGTGCCAGCACTGTGTGTATAATGTGTAACTGTGTCAGTACTGTGTGTATAATGTGTAACTGTGCCAGCACTGTGTGTATAATGTGTCAGTACTGTGTGTATAATGTGTAACTGTGCCAGCACTGTGTGTATAATGTGTAACTGTGTCAGTACTGTGTGTATAATGTGTAGCTGTGTCAGTACTGTGTGTATAATGTGTAACTGTGTCAGTACTGTGTGTATAATGTGTAACTGTGCCAGCACTGTGTGTATAATGTGTAACTGTGTCAGTACTGTGTGTATAATGTGTAGCTGTGTCAGTACAGTGTGTATAATGTGTAACTGTGCCAGCACTGTGTGTATAATGTGTAACTGTGTCAGTACTGTGTGTATAATGTGTAACTGTGCCAGCACTGTGTGTATAATGTGTAACTGTGTCAGTACTGTGTGTATAATGTGTAGCTGTGTCAGTACTGTGTGTATAATGTGTAGCTGTGTCAGTACTGTGTGTATAATGTGTAACTGTGTCAGTACAGTGTGTATAATGTGTAACTGTGCCAGCACTGTGTGTATAATGTGTAACTGTGTCAGTACTGTGTGTATAATGTGTGTATAATGTGTAACTGTGTCAGTACTGTGTGTATAATGTGTGTATAATGTGTAACTGTGTCAGTACTGTGTGTATAATGTGTAACTGTGTCAGCACTGTGTGTATGTGTAACTGTGTCAGTACTGTGTGTATAATGTGTAACTGTGTCAGTACTGTGTGTATAATGTGTAACTGTGTCAGTACTGTGTGTATAATGTGTGTAAAATGTGTAACTGTGTCAGTACTGTGTGTATAATGTGTGTATAATGTGTAACTGTGTCAGTACTGTGTGTATAATGTGTAACTGTGTCAGTACTGTGTGTATAATGTGTAACTGTGTCAGCACTGTGTGTATAATGTGTAACTGTGTCAGTACTGTGTGTATAATGTGTAACTGTGTCAGTACTGTGTGTATAATGTGTAACTGTGTCAGCACTGTGTGTATAATGTGTAACTGTGTCAGCACTGTGTGTATAATGTGTAACTGTGTCAGTACTGTGTGTATAATGTGTAACTGTGTCAGCACTGTGTGTATAATGTGTAACTGTGTCAGTACTGAGTGTATAATGTGTAACTGTGTCAGTACTGTGTGTATAATGTGTAACTGTGTCAGTACTGTGTGTATAATGTGAGTATAATGTGTAACTGTGTCAGTACTGTGTGTATAATGTGTGTATAATGTGTAACTGTGTCAGTACTGTGTGTATAATGTGTGTATAATGTGTAACTGTGTCAGTACTGTGTGTATAATGTGTAACTGTGTCAGCACTGTGTGTATAATGTGTAACTGTGTCAGTACTGTGTGTATAATGTGTAACTGTGTCAGTACTGTGTGTATAATGTGTAACTGTGTCAGTACTGTGTGTATAATGTGTAACTGTGTCAGTACTGGTGTATAATGTGTAACTGTGTCAGTACTGTGTGTATAATGTGTAACTGTGTCAGTACTGTGTGTATAATGTGTAACTGTGTCAGTACTGTGTGTATAATGTGTAACTGTGCCAGTACTGTGTGTGTATAATGTGTAACTGTGTCAGTACTGTGTGTATAATGTGTAACTGTGTCAGTACTGTGTGTATAATGTGTAACTGTGTCAGTACTGTGTGTATAATGTGTAACTGTGCCAGCACTGTGTGTATAATGTGTAACTGTGTCAGTACTGTGTGTATAATGTGTAACTGTGTCAGTACTGTGTGTATAATGTGTGTATAATGTGTAACTGTGTCAGTACTGTGTGTATAATGTGTAACTGTGTCAGCACTGTGTGTATAATGTGTAACTGTGTCAGTACTGTGTGTATAATGTGTAACTGTGTCAGTACTGTGTATAATGTGTAGCTGTGTCAGTACTGTGTGTATATAATGTGTAACTGTGTCAGTACTGTGTGTATATAATGTGTAACTGTGTCAGTACTGTGTGTATATAATGTGTAGCTGTGTCAGTACTGTGTGTATATAATGTGTAGCTGTGTCAGTACTGTGTGTATATAATGTGTAGCTGTGTCAGTACTGTGTGTATAATGTGTAACTGTGTCAGTACTGTGTGTGTATAATGTGTAACTGTGTCAGTACTGTGTGTATAATGTGTAACTGTGTCAGTACTGTGTGTATAATGTTAACTGTGTCAGTACTGTGTGTATAATGTGTAAATGTGTCAGTACTGTGTGTATAATGTGTGTATAATGTGTGTATAATGTGTAACTGTGTCAGTACAGTGTGTATAATGTGTAACTGTGTCAGTACTGTGTGTATAATGTGTAACTGTGTCAGTACTGTGTGTATATGTGTAGTTGTGTCATTACTGTGTGTATAATGTGTAACTGTGTCAGTACTGTGTGTATAATGTGTAACTGTGTCAGTACTGTGTGTATAATGTGTGTATAATGTGTAACTGTGTCAGTACTGTGTGTATAATGTGTGTATAATGTGTAACTGTGTCAGTACTGTGTGTATAATGTGTAACTGTGTCAGTACTGTGTGTATAATGTGTAACTGTGTCAGTACTGTGTGTATATGTTAGCTGTGTCAGTACTGTGTGTATAATGTGTAACTGTGTCAGTACTGTGTGTAT
This sequence comes from Bombina bombina, assembly GCF_027579735.1. Lineage (NCBI taxonomy): Eukaryota > Metazoa > Chordata > Amphibia > Anura > Bombinatoridae > Bombina > Bombina bombina. Next base: position 7,378,700 of record NC_069507.1, read on the forward strand.
TAATGTGTAGCTGTGTCAGTACTGTGTGTATAATGTGTAACTGTGTCAGTACTGTGTGTATAATGTGTAACTGTGTCAGTACTGTGTGTATAATGTGTAACTGTGTCCGTACTGTGTGTATAATTG
>NC_069507.1:7379025-7459025 GCF_027579735.1 Bombina bombina
TCTGTATAGTAGTGTCTGTTACATGCAGTTATATGTAATTAGTGTATACTGTATATTTATATCAGTATCTGTACATATTCTGTATAGTAGTGTCTGTTACATGCAGTTATATGACAATTAGTGTATACTGTATATTTATATCAGTATCTGTACATATTCTGTATAGTAGTGTCTATTACATGCAGTTATATGACAATTAGTGTATACTGTATATTTATATCAGTATCTGTACATATTCTGTATAGTAGTGTCTATTACATGCAGTTATATGAAAATGAGTGTATACTGTATATTTATATCAGTATCTGTACATATTCTGTATAGTAGTGTCTATTACATGCAGTTATATGACAATTAGTGTATACTGTATATTTATATCAGTATCTGTACATATTCTGTATAGTAGTGTCTATTACATGCAGTTATATGACAATTAGTGTATACTGTATATTTATATCAGTATCTGTACATATTCTGTATAGTAGTGTCTATTACATGCAGTTATATGACAATTACTGTATACTGTATATTTATATCAGTATCTGTACATATTCTGTATAGTAGTGTCTATTACATGCAGTTATATGTAATTAGTGTATACTGTATATTTATATCAGTATCTGTACATATTCTGTATAGTAGTGCCTATTACATGCAGTTATATGACAATTAGTGTATACTGTATATTTATATCAGTATCTGTACATATTCTGTATAGTAGTGTCTATTACATGCAGTTATATGACAATTACTGTATACTGTATATTTATATCAGTATCTGTACATATTCTGTATAGTAGTGTCTATTACATGCAGTTATATGACAATTAGTGTATACTGTATATTTATATCAGTGTCTGTACATATTCTGTATAGTAGTGTCTATTACATGCAGTTATATGACAATTAGTGTATACTGTATATTTATATCAGTATCTGTACATATTCTGTATAGTAGTGTCTATTACATGCAGTTATATGACAATTAGTGTATACTGTATATTTATATCAGTATCTGTATATATTCTGTATAGTAGTGTCTATTACATGCAGTTATATGACAGTGTATACTGTATATTTATATCAGTATCTGTACATATTCTGTATAGTAGTGTCTATTACATGCAGTTATATGACAATTAGTGTATACTGTATATTTATATCAGTATCTGTACATATTCTGTATAGTAGTGTCTATTACATGCAGTTATATGACAATTAGTGTATACTGTATATTTATATCAGTATCTGTACATATTCTGTATAGTAGTGTCTATTACATGCAGTTATATGACAATTAGTGTATACTGTATATTTATATCAGTATCTGTACATATTCTGTATAGTAGTGTCTATTACATGCAGTTATATGACAATTAGTGTATACTGTATATTTATATCAGTATCTGTACATATTCTGTATAGTAGTATCTATTACATGCAGTTATATCACAATTAGTGTATTCTGTATAGTAGTGTCTATTGCATGCAGTTACATGACAATTAGTGTATACTGTATATTTATATCAGTATCTGTACATATTCTGTATAGTAGTGTCTGTTACATGCAGTTATATGACAATTAGTGTATACTGTATATTTATATCAGTATCTGTACATATTCTGTATAGTAGTGTCTGTTACATGCAGTTATATGACAATTAGTGTATACTGTATATTTATATCAGTATCTGTACATATTCTGTATAGTAGTGTCTATTACATGCAGTTATATGACAATTAGTGTATACTGTATATTTATATCAGTATCTGTACATATTCTGTATAGTAGTGTCTATCACATGCAGTTATATGACAATTAGTGTATACTGTATATTTATATCAGTATCTGTACATATTCTGTATAGTAGTGTCTATTACATGCAGTTATATGAAAATGAGTGTATACTGTCCTTTTAAACTACTTTCTTGGAAAGTGTTGTTCCTTTTGGCCATCTCTTCTGCTAGATGAGTTTCTGAGCTATCTGCTCTTTCTTGTGAATCTCCTTTTCTGATTTTTCATCAGGATAAGGCGGTTTTGCAGACTTCATTTAAATTCTTACCTAAAGTTGTGAATTCTAACAACATTAATAGAGAAATTGTTGTCCCTTCCTTGTGTCCTAATCCTAAAAATTCTTTGGAAAGATCCTTACATTCTTTGGATGTGGTGAGAGCTTTGAAATATTATGTTGAAGCTACTAAAGATTTCAGGAAGACTTCTAGTCTATTTGTTATATTTTCTGGTCCTAGGAAAGGTCAGAAGGCCTCTGCTAATTCCTTGGCTTCTTGGTTAAAGCTTTTGATTCATCAAGCTTATTTGGAGTCGGGTCAGGCCCCGCCTCAGAGAATTACAGCTCATTCTACTAGATCAGTCTCCACTTCGTGGGCTTTTAAGAATGACACTTCAGTTGATCAGATTTGCAAAGCAGCAACTTGGTCTTCTTTGCATACATTTACTAAATTCTTCCATTTAGATGTATTTGCTTCTTCAGAAGCAGTTTTTGGTAGAAAAGTTCTTCAGGCAGCTGTTTCAGTTTGATTCTTCTGCTGATGTTTAAGTTTTTCTTTTGATTATGAGAATAACTTATTTTGGGTTGTGGATTATTTTTTCAGCGGAAAATGGCTGTTATTTATTTTTATCCCTCCCTCTCTAGTGACTCTTGAGTGGAGTTCCACATCTTGGGTATTGATATCCCATACGTCACTAGCTCATGGACTCTTGCCAATTACATGAAAGAAAACATAATTTATGTAAGAATTTACCTGATAAATTAATTTCTTTCATATTGGCAAGAGTCCATGAGGCCCACCCTTTTTATGGTGGTTATGATTTTTTTTATAAAGCACAATTATTTCCAAATTCCTTTGTTGATGCTTTTTACTTCTTTATCACCGCCCCCTTCTTGGCTATTCGTTAAACTGAATTGTGGGTGTGGTGAGGGGTGTATTTATAGGCATTTTGAGGTTTGGGAAACTTTGCCCCTCCTGGTAGGATTGTATATCCCATACGTCACTAGCTCATGGACTCTTGCCAATATGAAAGAAATAAATTTATTAGGTAAATTCTTACATAAATTATGTTTTTTCACAGCAGTCATTTTGACATGAAATAGTAGAACAAATACAGATGTTAGCAATAACATTAATAAGGGTTCCATTCCATTAGGGTTTAGGAGAGCCATGTTCCTGATATTGCTCAAGTGTAAGGCGAGGTCACATTTAATACTTGTTACTTTAGTCTATAGAAGCTGTTTTTGTTATTGTTTTTTTAAAACTGCATATGTATACCCTTTTTCCTGGTTATTTTCTAATAAAGAGACTGAGATATATATATATATATATATATATATATATATATATATATATATATATATATATATATATATATGTATGTATGTATGTATGTATGTATGTATGTATGTATATATATATATATATATATATATATATATATATATATATATATATATATATATATATATATATATACACTGTATATATCCACACATACAAAAGTCTTAGGCCACCATTGGATTTGTTGTGTTAGCAATGGTATAATGACCATATATAATTATATAAATAAATATATATATATATATACATATACATATACATATATATACACATACACAGAGAGAAGCACACTCACAGGAACAAACAACTGGCTCAATACTATTGTTAGCCTGTTCTATGGCGATTTACCACCTGGGTGCAGCTTCTTTTAGCCCAGTAATGTTTTTCGCAGAGAAGAACTGTCCTGTAGTATATCAGTCTGATCCCGCCTATTACGGTCAGTCCAGCGCCAAAATACCAGGCAATTCCTCTTTGAACAAGGAACATAGCAACCCCAGACGATCGTTTCGGCCTTCATTGGGCCTCGTCAGTGAGGTGTAGCTATATTCCTCTAAGGACACTGAGCAAGGAGTCCACGTCTGGTTTCCCCTTTTTCCCATAGGGAGACTAAATACACACAGAGAGAAGCACACTCACAGGAACGAACAACTGGCTCAATACTATTGTTAGCCTGTTCTATGGCGATTTACCACCTGGGTGCATTCCTCTCTGTGTGTATTTAGTCTCCCTATGGGAAAAAGGGGCAACCAGACGTGGACTCCTTGCTCAGTGTGCTTAGAGGAATACTGCTACACCTCACTGACGAGGCCCAATGAAGGCCGAAACGATCGTCTGGGGTTGCTGTGTTCCTTGTTCAGAAAGGGATTGCCTGGTATTTCGACGCTGGACTGACCGTAATAGGCGGGATCAGACTGATATACTACAGGAAAGTTCTACTCTGTGAAAAGCATTACTGGGCTAAAAGAAGTTGCACCCAGGTGGTAAATCACCATAGAACAGGCTAACAATGGTATTGAGCTGGTTGTTCGTTCCTGTGAGTGCATTATACATATGTGTGTGTCTGTATATATGTATATATATATATATATATATATATATATATATATATATATATATATATATATTTCTCCAACATAGGTGTGTCCGGTCCACGGCGTCATCCTTACTTGTGGGATATTCTCTTCCCCAACAGGAAATGGCAAAGAGCCCAGCAAAGCTGGTCACATGATCCCTCCTAGGCTCCGCCTACCCCAGTCATTCTCTTTGCCGTTGTACAGGCAACATCTCCACGGAGATGGCTTAGAGTTTTTTAGTGTTTAACTGTAGTTTTTATTATTCAATCAAGAGTTTGTTATTTTAAAATAGTGCTGGTATGTACTATTTACTCAGAAACAGAAAAGAGATGAAGATTTCTGTTTGTATGAGGAAAATGATTTTAGCACCGTAACTAAAATCCATGGCTGTTCCACACAGGACTGTTGAGAGCAATTAACTTCAGTTGGGGGAACAGTGTGCAGTCTCTTACTGCTTGAGGTATGACACATTCTAACAAGACGATGTAATGCTGGAAGCTGTCATTTTCCCTATGGGATCCGGTAAGCCATGTTTATTAAGATAGTAAATAAGGGCTTCACAAGGGCTTATTAAGACTGTAGACTTTTTCTGGGCTAAATCGATTCATTATTAACACATATTTAGCCTTGAGGAATCATTTAATCTGGGTATTTTGATAAGATTATATCGGCAGGCACTGTTTTAGACACCTTATTCTTTAGGGACTTTCCCTAATCATTGTCAGAGCCTCATTTTCGCGCCGGTATGGCGCACTTGTTTTTGAGAACAATGGCATGCAGCTGCATGTGTGTGGAGCTCTGATACATAGAAAAGTCTTTCTGAAGGCATCATTTGGTATCGTATTCCCCTTTGGGCTTGGTTGGGTCTCAGCAAAGCAGATTCCAGGGACTGTAAAGGGGTTAAATATAAAAACGGCTCCGGTTCCGTTATTTTAAGGGTTAAAGCTTCCAAATTTGGTGTGCAATACTTTTAAGGCTTTAAGACACTGTGGTGAAATTTTGGTGAATTTTGAACAATTCCTTCATACTTTTTCGCAATTGCAGTAATAAAGTGTGTTTAGTTTAAAATTTAAAGTGACAGTAACGGTTTTATTTTAAAACGTTTTTTGTGCTTTGTTATCAAGTTTATGCCTGTTTAACATGTCTGAACTACCAGATAGATTGTGTTCTGACTGTGGGGAAACCAAGGTTCCTTCTCATTTAACTATATGTATTTTATGTCATAAAAAAATTTAGTAAAAATGATGCCCAAGATGATTCCTCAAGTGAGGGGAGTAAGCATGGTACTGCATCATCCCCTCCTTCGTCTACACCAGTCTTGCCCATACAGGAGGCCCCTAGTACATCTAGTGCGCCAATACTCCTTACTATGCAACATTTAACGGCTGTAATGGATAATTCTATCAAAAACATTTTAGCCAATATGCCCACTTATCAGCGAAAGCGCGACTGCTCTGTTTTAGAAAATTCTGTAGAGCATGAGAACGCTGATGATATGGTTTCTGAAGGGCCCCTACACCAGTCTGAGGGGGCCAGGGAGGTTTTGTCTGAGGGAGAAATTTCAGATTCAGGAAACATTTCTCAACAAGCTGAACCTGATGTGATTACTTTTAAATTTAAGTTGGAACATCTCCGCGCTCTGCTTAAGGAGGTGTTATCCAATTTGGATGATTGTGATTATCTGGTCATTCCAGAACCACTATGTAAAATGGAAAAGTTCTTAGAGGGGCCCCCCGAAGCTTTTCCTATATCCAAGCGGGTGGCGTACATTGTTAGTAAAGAATGGGACAGGCCCGGTATACCTTTAGTACCTCCCCCCATATTTATAAAATTGTTTTCCTATAGTCGACCCCAGAAAGGACTGATGGCAGACAGTCCCCAAGGTCGAGGGGGCGGTTTCTACTCTACACAAGCGCGCCACTATACCCATAGAAGATAGTTGTGCTTTCCAAGATCCTATGGATAAAAAATTAGAAGGTCTGCTAAAGATGTTTGTTCAGCAAGGTTCCCTTCTACAACCAATTGCATGCATTGTCCCTGTCACTGCAGCCGCGTGTTTCTAGTTTGATGAGCTAGGAAAGGCGATTATTAGTAATTCTTCTTCTTATGAGGAGATTATGGACAGAATTCGTGCTCTTAAATTGGCTAATTCTTTCACCCTAGACGCCACCTTGCAATTGGCTAGGTTAGCGGCGAAAAAATTCTGGGTTTGCTATTGTGGCGCAGAGCGCTTTGGTTAAAATCTTGGGCAGCGGATGCGTCTTCCAAGAACAAATTGCTTGACATTCCTTTCAAGGGGAAAACACTCTTTGGCCCTGACTTGAAAGAGATTATCTCTGATATCACTGGGGGCAAGGGCCACGCCCTTCCTCAGGATAGGTCTTTTCAAGACCAAAAATAAACCTAAGTTTCGTCCCTTTCGCAGAAACGGATCAGCCCCAAGGGCTACGTCCTCTAAGCAGGAAGGTAATACTTCTCAAGCCAATCCAGCCTGGAGACCTATGCAAGGCTGGAACAAAGGAAAGCAGGCCAGGAAACCTGCCACTGCTACCAAGACAGCATGAAATGCGGGCCCCCGATCCGGGACCGGATCTGGTGGGGGGCAGACTCTCTCTCTTCGCTCAGGCTGGGGCAAGAGATGTTCTGGATCCTTGGGCGCTAGAAATAGTCTCCCAAGGTTATTCTCTGGAGTTCAAGGGGCTTCCTCCAAGGGGGAGGTTCCACAGGTCTCAGTTGTCTTCAGACCACATAAGAAGACAGGCATTCTTACATTGGGTAGAAGACCTGCTAAAAATGGGAGTGATTCATCCTGTTCCATTAGGAGAACAAGGGATGGGGTTCTACTCCAATCTGTTCATAGTTCCCAAAAAAGAGGGAACGTTCAGACCAATCTTAGATCTCAAGATCTTGAACAAGTTTCTCAAGGTTCCATCGTTCAAGATGGAAACCATTCGAACACTTCTTCCTTCCATCCAGGAAGGTCAATTCATGACCAAGGTGGATTTCAAGGATGCGTATCTACATATTCCTATCCACAAGGAACATCATCGGTTCCTAAGGTTTGCATTCCTGGACAAGCATTTCCAGTTCGTGGCGTTTTCTTTCGGATTAGCCACTGCTCCTAGGATTTTCTCATAGGTACTAGGGTCCCTTCTGGCGGTGCTAAGACCAAGGGGCATTGCTGTAGTACCTTACTTGGACGACATTCTGATTCGAGCGTCGTCCCTTCCTCAAGTAAAGGCTCACACGGACATTGTCCTGGCCTTTCTCAGATCTCACGGATGGAAAGTGAACGTGGAAAAGAGTTCTCTATCTCCGTCAACGAGGGTTCCCTTCTTGGGAACTATAATAGACTCCTTAGAAATGAGGATTTTTCTGACAGAAGCCAGAAAAACAAAACTTCTAGACTCTTGTCGGATACTTCATTCCGTTCCTCTTCCTTCCATAGCGCAGTGCATGGAAGTGATAGGTTTGATGGTAGCGGCAATGGACATAGTTCCTTTTGTGCGCATTCATCTAAGACCATTACAACTGTTCATGCTCAGTCAGTGGAATGGGGACTATTCAGACTTGTCTCCGAAGATACAAGTAAATCAGAGGACCAGAGACTCATTCCGTTGGTGGCTGTCCCTGGACAACCTGTCACAAGGGATGACCTTCCGCAGACCAGAGTGGGTCATTGTCACGACCGACGCCAGTCTGATGGGCTGGGGCGCGGTCTGGGGATCCCTGAAAGCTCAGGGTCTTTGGTCTCGGGTAGAATCTCTTCTACCGATAAATATTCTGGAACTGAGAGCGATATTCAATGCTCTCAAAGCTTGGCCTCAGCTAGCGAGGGCCAAGTTCATACATCAACCATCAGGGGGGAACAAGGAGTTCCCTAGCGATGGAAGAAGTGACCAAAATCATTCTATGGGCGGAGTCTCACTCCTGCCACCTGTCTGCTATCCACATCCCAGGAGTGGAAAATTGGGAAGCGGATTTGCTGAGTCGTCAGACATTGCATCCGGGGGAGTGGGAACTCCATCCGGAAATCTTTGCCCAAGTCACTCAACCGTGGGGCATTCCAGACATGGATCTGATGGCCTCTCGTCAGAACTTCAGAGTTCCTTACTACGGGTACAGATCCAGGGATCCCAAGGCGGCTCTAGTGGATGCACTAGTAGCACCTTGGACCTTCAAACTAGCTTATGTGTTCCCGCCGTTTCCTCTCATCCCCAGGCTGGTAGCCAGGATCAATCAGGAGAGGGCGTCGGTGATTTTGATAGCTCCTGCGTGGCCACGCAGGACTTGGTATGCAGATCTGGTGAATATGTCATCGGCTCCACCATGGAAGCTACCTTTGAGACGAGACCTTCTTGTTCTAGGTCCGTTCGACCCACTCCAGCTGACTGCTTGGAGATTGAACGCTTGATCTTATCAAAGCGAGGGTTCTCAGATTCTGTTATTAATACTCTTGTTCAGGCCTGAAAGCCTGTAACCAGAAAAATTACCACATAATTTGGTATATCTGTTGGTGTGAATCTGCAGGATTCCCTTGGGACAAGGTTAAGATTCCTAAGAGTCTATCCTTCCTTCGAGAAGGATTGGAAAAAGGATTATCTGCAAGTTCCTTGATGGGACAGATTTCTGCCTTGTCTGTGTTACTTCACAAAAAGCTGGCAGCTGTGCCAGATGTTCTAGCCTTTGTTCAGGCTCTGGTTAGAATCAAGCCTGTTTACAAAATTTTGACTCCTCCTTGGAGTCTCAACCTAGTTCTTTCAGTTCTTCAGGGGGTTCCGTTTGAACCCTTACATTCCGTTGATATTAAGTTATTATCTTGGAAAGTTTTGTTTTTGGTTGCAATTTCTTCTGCTAGAAGAGTTTCAGAATTATCTGCTCTGCAGTGTTCTTCTCCTTATCTGGTGTTCCATGCAGATAAGGTGGTTTTGCGTACTAAACCTGGTTTTCTTCCAAAAGTTGTTTCTAACAAAAACATTAACCAGGAGATAGTTGTGCCTTCTTTGTGTCCTAATCCAGTTTCAAAGAAGGAACGTTTGTTGCACAACTTGGATGTAGTTCGTGCTCTCAAATTTTACTTAGCAGCTACTAAGGATTTCAGACAAACTTTGTCTTTGTTTGTTGTTTATTCTGGTAAACGGAGAGGTCAAAAAGCAACTTCTACCTCTCTCTCCTTCTGGATTAAAAGCATTATCCGATTGGCTTATGAGACTGCCGGACGGCAGCCTCCTGAAAGAATCACAGCTCACTCCACTAGGGCTGTGGCTTCCACATGGGCCTTCAAGATCAAGGCTTCTGTTGATCAGATATGTAAGGCAGCGACTTGGTCTTCACTGCACACTTTTTCTAAATTTTACAAATTTGATACTTTTGCTTCTTCTGAGGCTATTTTTGGGAGAAAGGTTTTGCAAGCCGTGGTGCCTTCCATTTAGGTGACCTGATTTGCTCCCTCCCTTCATCCGTGTCCTAAAGCTTTGGTATTGGTTCCCACAAGTAAGGATGACGCCGTGGACCGGACACACCTATGTTGGAGAAAACAGAATTTATGTTTACCTGATAAATTACTTTCTCCAACGGTGTGTCCGGTCCACGGCCCGCCCTGGTTTTTTTAATCAGGTCTGATAATTTATTTTCTTTAACTACAGTCACCACGGTAACATATGGTTTCTCCTATGCAAATATTCCTCCTTAACGTCGGTCGAATGACTGGGGTAGGCGGAGCCTAGGAGGGATCATGTGACCAGCTTTGCTGGGCTCTTTGCCATTTCCTGTTGGGGAAGAGAATATCCCACAAGTAAGGATGACGCCGTGGACCGGACACACCGTTGGAGAAAGTAATTTATCAGGTAAACATAAATTCTGTTATATATATATATACATATATATACACATATATATACACATATATATATACACATGTGTGTCTATGTAGGCACATATAAATATGCATACACATAGATCATATGTTGTGTAGCCCTTTTATACTTTATACAGTTAATATGATAGCTAAAAGTAGTAATGGGACAAAATATTAAAGGGAAATACTCAAAATTAAAACTGTGCATGAATGCATTTCAAATCTGAATATCATCCTTATTTACTTGTTCTGGTAAAAGCTATAATTGCCTCAGCAGCATGTCGGCATACGCTGTATGTGCCATGTGTGCCAGCATTCAATGGCTGTGCCTACTCAGAGCCAAAAGCTGATGTGTTTTGAGTGTCACAGCAGACACGTTAGTTGCTGGGCATCACACCTTATAAGTTGTGTTGTGATTCCTAACATTTGATGTGTAGCGCTGTAATACTCAACACCAGCTTTGTAGCACTGTCATACTCGACACCAGCTGTGTAACACTGTGATACTCGATACTAGCTGCATAGCGCTGTAATACTCGACACCAGCTGTGTAGCGCTGTAATACTCAACACCAGCTTTGTAGCACTGTCATACTCGACACCAGCTGTGTAACACTGTCATACTCGACACCAGCTGTGTAACACTGTGATACTCGACACTAGCTGCATAGCGCTGTAATACTCGACACCAGCTGTGTAGCGCTGTAATACTCTACACCAGCTGTGTAGTGCTGTAATACTCGACACCAGCTGTGTAGCACTGGGATACTCAATGCAGGCTGACAGGTTATAGAGCAGCAGTCTTTACAGAGCTTGATAAATATGCCCCCTGATGTGTAGCGCTGTGTCACCTGTAGTGTAGCGCTGTGATACTTAACACCAGCTGTGTAGCACTATGATACTCGGCACCAGCTGTGTAGCACTGTGATACTCGACACCAGCTGTGTAACACTGTCATACTCGACACCAGCTGTGTAACACTGTCATACTCGACACCAGCTGTGTAACACTGATACTCGACACTAGCTGCATAGCGCTGTAATACTCGACACCAGCTGTGTAGCGCTGTAATACTCAACACCAGCTGTGTAGCACTGTCATACTCGACACCAGCTGTGTAGCACTGATACTCGACACCAGCTGTGTAACACTGATACTCGACACCAGCTGCATAGCGCTGTAATACTCTACACCAGCTGTGTAGTGCTGTAATACTCGACACTAGCTGTGTAGCACTGGGATACTCAATGCAGGCTGACAGGTTATAGAGCAGCAGTCTTTACAGAGCTTGATAAATATGCCCCCTGATGTGTAGCGCTGTGTCACCTGTAGTGTAGCGCTGTGATACTTAACACCAGCTGTGTAGCACTATGATACTCGGCACCAGCTGTGTAGCACTATGATACTCGACACCAGCTGTGTAACACTGTCATACTCAACACCAGCTGTGTAACACTGTCATACTCGACACCAGCTGTATAACACTGTGATACTCGACACTAGCTGCATAGCGCTGTAATACTCGACACCAGCTGTGTAGCGCTGTAATACTCTACACCAGCTGTGTAGTGCTGTAATACTCGACACCAGCTGTGTAGCACTGGGATACTCAATGCAGGCTGACAGGTTATAGAGCAGCAGTCTTTACAGAGCTTGATAAATATGCCCCCTGATGTGTAGCGCTGTGTCACCTGTAGTGTAGCGCTGTGATACTTAACACCAGCTGTGTAGCACTATGATACTCGGCACCAGCTGTGTAGCACTGTGATACTCGACACCAGCTGTGTAACACTGTCATACTCGACACCAGCTGTGTAACACTGTCATACTCGACACCAGCTGTGTAACACTGATACTCGACACTAGCTGCATAGCGCTGTAATACTCGACACCAGCTGTGTAGCGCTGTAATACTCAACACCAGCTGTGTAGCACTGTCATACTCGACACCAGCTGTGTAGCACTGATACTCGACACCAGCTGTGTAACACTGATACTCGACACCAGCTGCATAGCGCTGTAATACTCTACACCAGCTGTGTAGTGCTGTAATACTCGACACTAGCTGTGTAGCACTGGGATACTCAATGCAGGCTGACAGGTTATAGAGCAGCAGTCTTTACAGAGCTTGATAAATATGCCCCCTGATGTGTAGCGCTGTGTCACCTGTAGTGTAGCGCTGTGATACTTAACACCAGCTGTGTAGCACTATGATACTCGGCACCAGCTGTGTAGCACTATGATACTCGACACCAGCTGTGTAACACTGTCATACTCGACACCAGCTGTGTAACACTGTCATACTCGACACCAGCTGTGTAACACTGTCATACTCGACACCAGCTGTATAACACTGTGATACTCGACACCAGCTGCATAGCGCTGTAATACTCGACACCAGCTGTGTAGCGCTGTAATACTCAACACCAGCTTTGTAGCACTGTCATACTCGACACCAGCTGTGTAACACTGTCATACTCGACACCAGCTGTGTAACACTGTGATACTCGACACTAGCTGCATAGCGCTGTAATACTCGACACCAGCTGTGTAGCGCTGTAATACTCGACACCAGCTGTGTAGCGCTGTAATACTCGACACCAGCTGTGTAGCGCTGTAATACTCGACACCAGCTGTGTAGCGCTGTAATACTCGACACCAGCTGTGTAGCGCTGGGATACTCAATGCAGGCTGACAGGTTATAGAGCAGCAGTCTTTACAGAGCTTGATAAATATGCCCCCTGATGTGTAGCGCTGTGTCACCTGTAGTGTAGCGCTGTGATACTTAACACCAGCTGTGTAGCACTATGATACTCGGCACCAGCTGTGTAGCACTGTGATACTCGACACCAGCTGTGTAACACTGTCATACTCGACACCAGCTGTGTAACACTGTCATACTCGACACCAGCTGTGTAACACTGATACTCGACACTAGCTGCATAGCGCTGTAATACTCGACACCAGCTGTGTAGCGCTGTAATACTCAACACCAGCTGTGTAGCACTGTCATACTCGACACCAGCTGTGTAGCACTGATACTCGACACCAGCTGTGTAACACTGATACTCGACACCAGCTGCATAGCGCTGTAATACTCTACACCAGCTGTGTAGTGCTGTAATACTCGACACTAGCTGTGTAGCACTGGGATACTCAATGCAGGCTGACAGGTTATAGAGCAGCAGTCTTTACAGAGCTTGATAAATATGCCCCCTGATGTGTAGCGCTGTGTCACCTGTAGTGTAGCGCTGTGATACTTAACACCAGCTGTGTAGCACTATGATACTCGGCACCAGCTGTGTAGCACTATGATACTCGACACCAGCTGTGTAACACTGTCATACTCGACACCAGCTGTGTAACACTGTCATACTCGACACCAGCTGTGTAACACTGTCATACTCGACACCAGCTGTATAACACTGTGATACTCGACACCAGCTGCATAGCGCTGTAATACTCGACACCAGCTGTGTAGCGCTGTAATACTCAACACCAGCTTTGTAGCACTGTCATACTCGACACCAGCTGTGTAACACTGTCATACTCGACACCAGCTGTGTAACACTGTGATACTCGACACTAGCTGCATAGCGCTGTAATACTCGACACCAGCTGTGTAGCGCTGTAATACTCGACACCAGCTGTGTAGCGCTGTAATACTCGACACCAGCTGTGTAGCGCTGTAATACTCGACACCAGCTGTGTAGCGCTGTAATACTCGACACCAGCTGTGTAGCGCTGGGATACTCAATGCAGGCTGACAGGTTATAGAGCAGCAGTCTTTACAGAGCTTGATAAATATGTCCCCTGATGTGTAGCGCTGTGTCACCTGTAGTGTAGCGCTGTGATACTTAACACCAGCTGTGTAGCACTATGATACTCGACACCAGCTGTGTAGCACTGTGATACTCGGCACCAGCTGTGTAGCACTGTGATACTCGGCACCAGCTGTGTAGCACTGTGATACTCGGCACCAGCTGTGTAGCACTGTGATACTCGGCACCAGCTGTGTAGCACTGTGATACTCGGCACCAGCTGTGTAGCACTGTGATACTCGGCACCAGCTGTGTAGCGCTGTGATACTCGACACCAGTTGTGTAGTGCTGTGATATTCGATAACAGCTGTGTAGCGCTGTGATACTCGACACCAGTTGTGTAGTGCTGTGATATTCGATAACAGCTGTGTAGTGCTGTGATACTCTACACCAGCTGTGTAGCGCTGTGATACTCTACACCAGCTGTGTAGCGCTGTGATACTCGGCACCAGCTGTGTAGCGCTGTGATACTCGGCACCAGCTGTGTAGCGCTGTGATACTCGGCACCAGCTGTGTAGCGCTGTGATACTCGACACCAGTTGTGTAGTGCTGTGATATTCGATAACAGCTGTGTAGCGCTGTGATACTCGACACCAGTTGTGTAGTGCTGTGATATTCAACACCAGCTGTGTAGCGCTGTGATACTCTACACCAGCTGTGTATTGCTTTGATATTCGACAACTCGTTTAGCGTTGTGATACTTGACACCTGATGTGTAGCGCTGTGACACCTGTAGTGTAGCTCTGTGACACCTGACGTGTAGCGCTGTGACACCTGACGTGTAGCGCTGTGACACCTGACGTGTAGCGCTGTGACACCTGTAGTGTAGCGCTGTGACACCTGTAGTGTAGCGCTGTGACACCTGTAGTGTAGCGCTGTGACACCTGACGTGTAGCTCTGTGACACCTGACGTGTAGCTCTGTGACACCTGACGTGTAGCTCTGTGACACCTGACGTGTAGCTCTGTGACACCTGACGTGTAACGCTGTGACACCTGACGTGTAACGCTGTGACACCTGACGTGTAGCTCTGTGACACCTGACGTGTAGCTCTGTGACACCTGACGTGTAGCTCTGTGACACCTGACGTGTAACGCTGTGACACCTGACGTGTAACGCTGTGACACCTGACGTGTAGCTCTGTGACACCTGACGTGTAGCATCTCATACTATAATGCAATTTGTTGCCTTCAGCACTTTACATATTGCCTTTATACTGGCAGCTGAAGAGCCACTCTTGCCCATATTTCTGGGAAAGCATTTCTTGCTGAGATATTTACTTCTGTTCCCCACAGTGGGATATTGAATCAGTGCGGCTGCTGAATAACGTCTCCTCGAGGAGAAATGAAACGTGCGCCAGTATTTGAGATGAACTCATTTCGTGTTCTATTTGGTGTTTTACTATCACTCAAGCTGTTAGCTCTTATTTATATCAACTGACATGTTTTTAACCCTCCCTAATAATAGAGCAAAATAAAAGTAAAATACACACGCAATGCAAATACTAAATTACAGGAGAACAATTTTAACAACTATAGGCAAATAATGAGAGAGAGAGTGGGCTTGCAGGGAGAAAGAGGTTACAGAGAGAGAGATGGGGTTACAGAGAGCTAGATGGGGTTACAGAGAGAGACAGAGAGGTTACAGATAGTGAGATGGGGTTATAGAGAGAGAGATGGGGTTATAGAGAGCGAGATGGGGTTACAGAAAGAGAGAGGGGTTACAGAGAGCTAGATGGGGTTACAGAGAAAGAGATGGGGTTACAGAGAGAGACAGAGAGGTTACAGATAGTGAGATATGGTGTTACAGAGAGAGAGATGGTGTTACAGAGAGAGAGATGGTGTTACAGAGAGAGAGATGGGGTTACAGAGAGAGAGATGGGGTTACAGAGAGAGAGATGGGGTTACAGAGAGAGAGATGGAATTACAGAGAGGTTACAGCAAGAGAGATGGGGTTACAGAGAGAGAAATGGGGTTACAGAGAGAGAGAGATGGGGTTACAGAGAGAGAGAGATGGGGTTACAGAGAGAGAGAGATGGGGTTACAGAGAGAGAGATGGGGTTACAGAGAGAGAGATGGGGTTACAGAGAGAGAGAGAGAGATGGAATTACAGAGAGGTTACAGCAAGAGAGATGGGGTTACAGAAAGAGAGAGGGGTTACAGAGAGAGAGATGGGGTTACAGAGAGAGAGATGGGGTTACAGAGAGAGAGATGGGGTTACAGAAAGAGAGATGGGGTTACAGAAAGAGAAATGGGGTTACAGAGAGAGAAATGGGGTTACAGAGAGAGATGGGGTTACAGAGAGAGAAATGGGGTTACAGAGAGAGAGATGGGGTTACAGAGAAAGAGATGGGGTTACAGAGAAAGAGATGGGGTTACAGAGAAAGAGATGGGGTTACAGAGAAAGAGATGGGGTTACAGAGAAAGAGATGGGGTTACAGAGAGAGAGAGATGGAATTACAGAGAGGTTACAGCAAGAGAGATGGGGTTACAGAGAGAGAGATGGGGTTACAGAGAGAGAGATGGGGTTACAGAGAGAGAGATGGGGTTACAGAGAGAGAGATGGGGTTACAGAGAGAGAGATGGGGTTACAGAGAGAGATGGGGTTACAGAGAGAGAGATGGAATTACAGAGAGGTTACAGCAAGAGAGATGGGGTTACAGAGAGAGAAATGGGGTTACAGAGAGAGAAATGGGGTTACAGAGAGAGAAATGGGGTTACAGAGAGAGAGATGGGGTTACAGAGAGAGAGATGGGGTTACAGAGAGAGAGATGGGGTTACAGAGAGAGAGATGGGGTTACAGAGAGGTTACAGCAAGAGAGATGGGGTTACAGAGAGAGAAATGGGGTTACAGAGAGAGAAATGGGGTTACAGAGAGAGAAATGGGGTTACAGAGAGAGAAATGGGGTTACAGAGAGAGAAATTGGGTTACAGAGAGAGAAATGGGGTTACAGAGAGAGAAATGGGGTTACAGAGAGAGAGATGGGGTTACAGAGAGAGAGATGGGGTTACAGAGAGAGAGATGGGGTTACAGAGAGAGAGATGGGGTTACAGAGAGAGATGGGGTTACAGAGAGAGATGGGGTTACAGAGAGAGAGATGGAATTACAGAGAGGTTACAGCAAGAGAGATGGGGTTACAGAAAGAGAGAGGGGTTACAGAGAGAGAGATGGGGTTACAGAAAGAGAGAGGAGTTACAGAAAGAGAGAGGAGTTACAGAAAGAGAGAGGAGTTACAGAAAGAGAGAGGAGTTACAGAAAGAGAGAGGAGTTACAGAAAGAGAGAGGAGTTACAGAAAGAGAGAGGAGTTACAGAAAGAGAGAGGAGTTACAGAAAGAGAGAGGAGTTACAGAAAGAGAGAGGAGTTACAGAAAGAGAGATGGGGTTACAGAAAGAGAGATGGGGTTACAGAGAGAGAGATGGGGTTACAGAAAGAGAGATGGGGTTACAGAAAGAGAGATGGGGTTACAGAGAGAGAAATGGGGTTACAGAGAGAGAAATGGGGTTACAGAGAGAGAAATGGGGTTACAGAGAGAGAAATGGGGTTACAGAGAGAGAAATGGGGTTACAGAGAGAGAAATGGGGTTACAGACAGAGAGATGGGGTTACAGACAGAGAGATGGGGTTACAGACAGAGAGATGGGGTTACAGAGAAAGAGATGGGGTTACAGAGAGAGAGATGGGGTTACAGAGAGAGAGATGGGGTTACAGAGAGAGAGATGGGGTTACAGAGAGAGAGAGATGGAATTACAGAGAGGTTACAGCAAGAGAGATGGGGTTACATAGAGCGAGAGGGGTTACATAGAGCGAGATGGGATAACAGAGAGAGATGGGGTTACAGAGAGAGAAATGGGGTTACAGAGAGAGAAATGGGGTTACAGACAGAGAGATGGGGTTACAGACAGAGAGATGGGGTTACAGACAGAGAGATGGGGTTACAGACAGAGAGATGGGGTTACAGACAGAGAGATGGGGTTACAGACAGAGAGATGGGGTTACAGAGAAAGAGATGGGGTTACAGAGAAAGAGATGGGGTTACAGAGAGAGAGATGGGGTTACAGAGAGAGAGATGGGGTTACAGAGAGAGAGATGGGGTTACAGAGAGAGAGATGGGGTTACAGAGAGAGAGAGATGGAATTACAGAGAGGTTACAGCAAGAGAGATGGGGTTACATAGAGCGAGAGGGGTTACATAGAGCGAGATGGGATAACAGAGAGAGATGGGGTTACAGAGAGAGAGAGATGGGGTTACAGAGAGAGAGAGATGGGGTTACAGAGAGAGAGAGATGGGGTTACAGAGAGCGAGATGGGGTTACAGAGAGCGAGATGGGGTTACAGAGAGCGAGATGTTGTTACAGAGAGCGAGATGGGGTTACAGAGAGCGAAATGGGGTTACAGAGAGAGAAATGGGGTTACAGAGAGAGAAATGGGGTTACAGAGAGAGAAATGGGGTTACAGAGAGAGAAATGGGGTTACAGAGAGAGAAATGGGGCTACAGAGAGAGAGACATGGGGTTATAGAGAGAGACAGAGAGGTTACAGAAAGTGAGAGAGGGTTACAGAGATAGATGGTGTTACAGAGAGAGAGAGGTTACAACAAGAGAGAGAGGTTACAACAAGAGAGAGAGGTTACAACAAGAGAGAGAGGTTACAACAAGAGAGATGGGGTTACAGAGAGAGAGAGAGATGGTGTTACAGAGAGAGAGAGAGGTTACAACAAGAGAGAGGGGTTACAGAGAGAGATGGGGTTACAGAGAGAGAGATGGGGTTACAGAGAGAGAGATGGGGTTACAGAGAGAGAGATGGGGTTACAGAGAGAGAGATGGGGTTACAGAGAGAGAGATGGGGTTACAGAGAGAGAGATGGGGTTACAGAGAGAGAGATTGGGTTACAGAGAGAGAGATGGGGTTACAGAGAGAGAGATGGGGTTACAGAGAGAGAGATGGGGTTACAGAGAGAGAGATGGGGTTACAGAGAGAGAGATGGGGTTACAGAGAGAGAGATGGGGTTACAGAGAGAGAGATGGGGTTACAGAGAGAGAGATGGGGTTACAGAGAGAGAGATGGGGTTACAGAGAGAGAGATGGGGTTACAGAGAGGTTACATAGAGCGAGAGGGGTTACATAGAGCGAGATGGGATAACAGAGAGAGAGAGATGGGGTTACAGAGAGAGAGAGATGGGGTTACAGAGAGAGAGAGATGGGGCTACAGAGAGAGAGATGGGGCTACAGAGAGAGAGATGGGGTTACAGAGAGAGAGAGATGGGGTTACAGAGAGAGAGAGATGGGGTTACAGAGAGAGAGAGATGGGATTACAGAGAGAGAGAGATGGGATTACAGAGAGAGAGAGATGGGATTACAGAGAGAGAGAGATGGGATTACAGAGAGAGAGATGGGGTTACAGAGAGAGAGATGGGGTTACAGAGAGAGAGGTTACAACAAGAGAGAGGGGTTACAGAGAGAGATGGGGTTACAGAGAGATAGAGATGGGGTTACAGAGAGAGAGAGATGGGGTTACAGAGAGAGAGAGATGGGGTTACAGAGAGAGAGAGGTTACAACAAGAGAGAGGGGTTACAGAGAGAGATGGGGTTACAGAGAGAGAGAGGTTACAACAAGAGAGAGGGGTTACAGAGAGAGATGGGGTTACAGAGAGAGAGAGATGGTGTTACAGAGAGAGAGAGATGGTGTTACAGAGAGAGGTTACAACAAGAGAGAGGGGTTACAGAGAGA
This sequence comes from Bombina bombina, assembly GCF_027579735.1. Taxonomy (NCBI): domain Eukaryota; kingdom Metazoa; phylum Chordata; class Amphibia; order Anura; family Bombinatoridae; genus Bombina; species Bombina bombina. The sequence goes on from NC_069507.1 coordinate 7,398,853, forward strand.
GAGAGATGGGGTTACAGAGAGAGACAGAGAGATGGTGTTACAGAGAGAGAGAGGTTACAACAAGAGAGAGGGGTTACAGAGAGAGAGAGATGGGGTTACAGAGAGAGACAGAGAGGTTACAGAGAGAGACAGAGAGGGGTTACAGAGCGAGATGGGGTTACAGAAAGCGAGATGGGGTTACAGAGAGCGAGATGGGGTTACAGAGAGCGAAATAGGGTTACAGAGAGCGAAATGGGGTTACAGAGAGCGAAATGGGGTTACAGAGAGCGAAATGGGGTTACAGAGAGCGAGATGGGGTTACAGAGAGCGAGATGGGGTTACAGAGAGCGAGATGGGGTTACAGAGAGCGAAATGGGGTTACAGAGAGAGAGATGGAGTTACAGAGAGCAAGATAACCCCATCTCTCTCTCTGTAACCCCATTTCTCTCTCTGTAGCCCCATCTCTTTCTCTGTAACCCCATCTCTCTCTCTGTAACCCCATTTCTCTCTCTGTAACCCCATCTCGCTCTCTTGACGTTTCAGCTTGTGTGTCTTGTTCAGTGGTGGTCGTCTTTCAGCCTTTCTTACCTTGGCCATGTCTCTGAGTATTGCACACCTTGTGCTTTTGGGCACTCCAGTGATGTTGCAGCTCTGAAATATGGCCAAACTGGTGGCAAGTGGCATCTTGGCAGCTGCACGCTTGACTTTTCTCAGTTCATGGGCAGTTATTTTGCGCCTTGGTTTTTCCACACGCTTCTTGCGACCCTGTTGACTATTTCGAATGAAACGCTTGATTGTTCGATGATCACGCTGCATCCCTCTGCAAGATATCTCACTATTTTTGACTTTTCTGAGCCTGTCAAGTCATTCTTTTGACCCATTTTGCCAAAGGAAAGGAAGTTGCCTAATAATTATGCACACCTGATATAGGGTGTTGATGTCATTAGACCACACCCCTTCTCATTACAGAGATGCACATCACCTAATATGCTTAATTGGTAGCAGGCTTTCGAGCCTATACAGCTTGGAGTAAGACAACATGCATAAAGAGGATGATGTGGTCAAAATACTCATTTGCCTAATAATTCTGCACTCCCTGTACACATATTACATATACAAATATTAAATATATACATATTAGATACACACATATTACATATACACATATTACATATGCACATATTCCATATACACATATTACATATACATATATACACATATTACATATACACACATATTACATATACACACATTACATATACACATATTACATATACACATATTACATATATACATATTAGATACACACATATTACATATACACATATTACATATGCACATATTCCATATACACATATACATATATACACATATTACATATACACATATACACATATTACATATACACACATATCACATATACACACATTACATATACACATATTACATATATACATATTAGATACACACATATTACATATGCACATATTACATATACACACATATTAACACATAAATATATATGTATATATACATATATATATATATATATATATATATATTTGCTGCCCGTCACTGCGGGACTTACCCCCTTCGTTGCGCTAGTTCTCATACACATATTACATATACATATATACACATATTACATATACACATATTACATATACACACATATTACATATACACACATATTACATATACACACATTACATATTAGATACACACATATTACATATACACATATTCCATATACACATATTCCATATACACATATACACATATACACATATTACTGTACATATACACATATTACATATACACACATATACACACATTACATATACACATATTACATATATACATATTAGATACACACATATTACATATACACACATATCACATATACACATATTACATATACACATACAGGTATACTCCGCTCATACAGCGGGTTAGGGACCGGAGCCCCGCTGTAAAGTGAAAACCGCCTTAAAGTGAAACAAGGCAGTTTTAGCTTTCTTTTCACTTGCCAGTGTGTTTAAAAACGTAAAAACATGTTTGAACTAGCATATATTAGTGGTGCAATAGGGCTAGGTTTAGTTTAACACAGCACAGCACAGTATTCAATAAATACTGCACCTGTAAAATATTGACAATTACTGTAGTACAATTTGAAAAACTATAGCACTGAGACACAGATTGCACTGTAATGCTGTAAACAGAGTGAACTGCGCATAACAAAATGGTGCCAGTCACTTTTCTCACAAACTCACAAATGATTACAGCACTATTTCATAATCCTTGGAGGTTGAACTTCAGCTCCACAAAGCGCTGTATTAGCGAATCGCTGTAAAGTGAAGCGCTGTAAAGTGAGGTATACCTGTATTACATATACGCACATATTACATATACTCACATATTAACACATAAATATATATGTATATATACATATATATATATATTTGCTGCCCATCGCTGCGGGATTTACCCCCTTCGTTGCGCTAGTTCTCATGTCGTGTCTCACGGCATGAGAAAGAGTCTCCCATTGGAGCCTATGGAAGCGCGCACTCATGAACACAATGCTTCCGTGCAATTTGCATGCGTTGGCATTACTAAGTTGGGCGATATTTTGTGCTCAACTTGTAATCTGGCCCATAATGTATTCCAGGAAAGTACAGGTAGCACTAGGTTGTTACATGCAGGCAGTGCCAGTTATCTCAGCACTCGCAATGATAACAGAGTTGCATTTTTCTCATGTGAAATAATCCATTCTCTTGTCACAACTGGTGTCCGTGCTCGCATGACTTCACGCTCCCATCCTGTACGCTGACCTTTGCTGGTTCCCTTTGGTTGCCTGATTACTCTTTAGATTCAGTGAACTGTCCACTTCAGGTTTACTTGCCAGTGGGCTGTAAAATGTGTTAAAGCTGGTGCCCCTGTGAGCCTATCAAACAGCTAGATTTGGTGAATGGTTTTGTTTCATTGTAGATGAAGTTACAGACAAATAGATCTGATCGTAAAACAGATCAGAATATAACAGTGTTTTATAACAAACATCCGCCTGACTTCTGAGACTTTCTACAAACTCATCTCCATTCAGCACAATAACTGCACCTCCATAAAGGCTGAAACGCATTGTGCTTTTATCAGCTACGGCGCATAAGTTCCTCATTAAATGGCGATTTACTCACATATTAATGTGTTTGAATAGATTATATTTGTATAGGACTTAGGAAAGGAAATGCTTGTGACTAATGTGTAAATCTCAGCATTTTGTGATCAAGCCAATTCCTGCAGCAGACGATGAATATTAATTTCAGGACTTGTCGCTCTCTCAGTCTGCTGACTCTACAAATTATTTATATAGGATGCTGGAGGGAATTCTGTGACACGCAGAGGAGTCCAGCGCTGCAGGTGACGAGCCATGTGATTACGGTACACGTGCAGTATATCAGGTGTAGGTGATGTGCCATGTGATTACGGTACACGTGCGGTATATCAGGTGTAGGTGACATGCCATGTGATTACAGTACACGTGCGGTACATCAGGTGTAGGTGACTTGCCATATGATTACGTTACACCTGCGGCACATCATGTGTAGGTGACGTGCAATATGATTACGGTACACGTGCAGTACATCAGGTGTAGGTGACGTGCCATATGATTACGGTACACGTGCGGTACATCAGGTGTAGGTGACGTGCCATATGATTACGGTACACGTGCAGTACATCAGGTGTAGGTGACGTGCCAAATGATTACAGTACACGTGCGGTACATCATGTGTAGGTGACGTGCCATATGATTACGGTACACGTGCGGTACATCAGGTGTAGGTGACGTGCCATATGATTACAGTACACCTGCGGCACATCATGTGTAGGTGACGTGCCATATGATTACGGTACACGTGCAGTACATCAGGTGTAGGTGACGTGCCATATGATTACGGTACACCTGCGGTACATCAGGTGTAAGTGACGTGCCATATGATTACGGTACACGTGCAGTACATCAGGTGTAGGTGACGTGCCATATGATTACGGTACACGTGCAGTACATCAGGTGTAGGTGACGGGCCATATGATTACGGTACACGTGCGGTATATCAGGTGTAGGTGACGTGCCATATGATTACAGTACACGTGCGGTACATCAGGTGTAGGTGACTTGCCATATGATTACGTTACACCTGCGGCACATCATGTGTAGGTGACGTGCAATATGATTACGGTACACGTGCAGTACATCAGGTGTAGGTGACGTGCCATATGATTACGGTACACGTGCGGTACATCAGGTGTAGGTGACGTGCCATATGATTACAGTACACGTGCGGTACATCATGTGTAAGTGACGTGCCATGTGATTACAGTACACGTGTGGTACATCAGGTGTAGGTGACGTGCCATATGATTACGGTACACGTGCGGTACATCATGTGTAGGTGACGTGCCATATGATTACGGTACACGTGCGGTACATCAGGTGTAGGTGACGTGCCAAATGATTACAGTACACGTGCGGTACATCATGTGTAGGTGACGTGCCATATGATTACGGTACACGTGCGGTACATCAGGTGTAGGTGACGTGCCATATGATTGCGTTACACCTGCGGTACATCATGTGTAGGTGACGTGCCATATGATTACAGTACACATTGCGGTACATCATGTGTAAGTGACGTGCCATATGATTACGGTACACGTGCGGTACATCATGTGTAAGTGACGTGCCATATGATTACGGTACACGTGCGGTACATCAGGTGTAGGTGACGTGCCATATGATTACGGTACACGTGCGGTACATCAGGTGTAGGTGACGTGCCATATGATTGCGTTACACCTGCGGTACATCATGTGTAGGTGACGTGCCATATGATTACAGTACACGTGCGGTACATCATGTGTAAGTGACGTGCCATATGATTACGGTACATGTGCGGTTTGTCAAATGGTAACTTTAAAGTGAACTCTGTGGTTTTTGCGGTTTCTTACTGTTGTCGTTCCCATCGATTAAGGTTCCCATAGAAGGGCTTGTGAGTTTTTTCACCTGTGTTGCATCTAAGATAAATCTGGGCGCATGGATTTCTTACATATAAGTGAGCAAATGTGAAATCCTTTTAAGAACAGGGTTGATAAAAATTTAAAAAAAATGTTGTTGTTTTTATTTTATTTAAATCAGCTTTGTATTTAAGGTACATTATAATCCAAAAGATTATTCATCATGAAATAAGGATTTGTTTTTTTTAAATTCAGTGCTTTTGCATTGTCTTTTTATTATGCATTTACGAATTATACAATTTTACTGTGTTTAGTTTTCCTTTAGCTCAATCTCTTTGCTATATTATGTTGATAGTAATGTTTTATGCTGAAATATTACATTGAAAAAAAAAGAAAACAAACTCAGATTGGGAATACACCCCTGTGGAACTCGAGGCACTGCCGTGAGTTCCCAATCCACAGGATATACTGGAATTAATTACGCAGACACACAGTTTGTTTATAAAACTTTCCCAGAGTTGTTTGAGTTTTTGTACTGATGTAAGAGCTGTTTTCTTGAGATATTGTTTATTTCATGTTTACACTATGTGATGTGTTGTACAATCATAAATGTCAAATAAAGCTTATTTAAAAAAAATGTGCAAATAAAATGTCTCTGCTCCACTTAACTGGTGCTGTATTACATGCTTTGCAAATATATATGTTACAATACCAACAAGATACCAAGGGTTAATACCAGATGGAAGATGCCCTGAATGTGAGATCAACAACTCACAACCCAGCTAATTCCCCCCTCAAACATGAGACCAGGCTCCACATTGAAGGTTAAAACAGAATGCCATTTATTAAAGGCTGTATGCCCAGTATTTATGCAGGTCTGACCCCAGGTGGGGGGTTGAAAGAATATTGTACATTAGATAGAGGGAAAACGCCCTTTGACAGGCCACAATAGAATTACATTCCTTAAGCAGATAACCAAGTTAAACACAAGACACACTTGAGCCTTTTCTTATCACTTGGGCGTCTGCTCTGGATGGGATTAAACAATGTGAATGTTTATCACTTAAACTTAATTACAGTACACAATAGCTGAGGCTAGCAACCTTGTATTTAGAAAATAGCTTCTTAAAGCTGAACAAAGTTAACTCTTTCAGTACTGACAGAAGGGTCTGTCACAATATATATATATATTTTTTTTTTTTTCAAAAAGACTTTATTTAGTATTGAAAGAAGAACAATACAAAAACATAAATCTCACAGAAGATCTAGCAAACAGTGTTACAGATTGTGTCAATTACAAACAATTCACCTGCAACGTAAACATAATACACATAACAGGTGCTTAAAGTATGTTACAGGCTCCACTGCTGCATCTTATCCTTCTAGTTTAAAGAAGTGTTCCACAATCCGATCAAATACATTCTGTGATATCTTAATAGAATAATCAGCTCAGCTCAGGTGTCATATTGTGCACCTGTTGACCGTAACAAAACCATCGATGCATGTCAGCTGAAATTAAAGTAAGAAAGAAGAGGGACAAAGAAAACTTTAAGCAGAGAAGGACAGAGGGAGGCAGGGAAGAACAAGGGAGGGTGAGGGGGAGAGAAAAAAAAAATGGGGAAAATCCGCACAGTACACTTGCATTTCCACGGAGTGGAATACTATCTGGTCAGGGGTCTCCAGAGTTCTTTCATGTATTCATGAACCTCAATTTTGTCATCTCTCATGTAGCAGTATCTCTCCAGTGAGAGATATCGATCTACCTGGTTTTCCCAGTCAGAGTGGTGCGGAACTTTGACAGATTTCCAATTCTTGGGAATGAGAGCTTTGGCACTGTTAAGCATTATATATAAAATATATTTTTGGGCTTTTCTACCAATTTGGGCAAGCCATGGAACAGAAGGAGATTCGGGTTTCTGTCTATTGTAAGGTTTAACTTAGAGTCTATTGTATCCAACACCGATCTCCAATACGGTTGGATCAGGTCACAAGTCCACCAAATATGGAGAAAGGTGCCGGGTTCTCCGCACCCCCTCCAGCACTTGCCATCTGATTTCTTGTAAAATTTTCTGATCTTGACAGGTGTGAGATACCAGCGAGACAGATATTTATAATTAGATTCGAGAACCCCGGCAGAGACAGATGCTTTGCTATGCTTGTGAAATATGTTTTGCCATTCTGCCTCTGTAGGGGCCTCGTCCAATTCGTTGTTCCATTGTGTAAGAAACAAAGGCATGCCATTCTCCCTATGAGACGACAGCAGTTTATACATAGCAGAAATTAAGTTTTTTGGTGAGGACGGTAGTAGACAGAGCGTTTCTAACAGCATAAACTATCTCGTTATGTTATCTGTTCCTTTGTGTGTGCTCAGAAAATGTTGTATCTGTCTGTGAAAATACCAGGATATGTGCAGGCCTGTTTGTTTTAATTCTTCTAGGCTCTTAAGTTTCCTATTGAAAGTAATCTATGAAACATAGTTTGATCTAATTGTGCTCTATTTAAATTTGTTTGCTGCGAATTTGAGAACATGATGTCAGGGTTGTGTATGAACGGAGTTAGTGGTGAAGGGGTAGTAGAAATGTATGGATGTTCTATAAGTGTTTTGTCCCATTGCGTGAAAAATTCCTGGAGAAATGGGTAGTGAGTGATTGTTAGGTCTGTTCTTGTTAGATATCCACCCCAATGTCCCCGAGTTCCGTACTCCCAAGATAGCACGTCCTATTTGGACCCATGTCTTATCCTTCAAGTTAATACTCCATTCCACCTGGGTTTGGAGATTGATGGCTTTTTTATATAAAAGGAGGTTTGGAATACCCAAACCTCCATTTTCGTTAGCTAAGTATAGAGCTTGTCTAGAAATACGGGGTCTCTTACCTCCCCAAATATAGTCGTCTAGGTGTCGCTGTAATTTTTGTAAGAAATGTTTCGGGAATGGGATCGGAAGAGTCTGTAAATAATATAGAATTTGTGGGAGGATATTCATTTTTACCACGCTTATCCTGCCCAGCCAAGAGATCCTCTTGTTTTTCCATGCAGATAGATCCCCAATAATTGATTTTAATAAGTGGGAATAATTAGCTTCAAAAAGGTTACAAGGGTTTGGGGTCAAATTAATCCCTAAGTATTTGAGTGTGTGGGTTTTAATCTTCAGTTTACAAATATCCGGTATTCGACTTAGCTCTGCTTGGGATAAGTTTATATTTAACATTTCTGATTTTGTATGATTCAAGTGGAAATTGCATACCCTACCATAGTCATCAAATTCCCTAAGAATCTCTGGGAGAGAAGTCAGGGGATTCGAAACGGATAGCAGAATATCGTCCGCGTATAGCGAAACTTTATGGTAATGGCCATCTATTTCTATGCCAGAGATGTGCTGTGGGTTCCGAATAGAGAGCAAAAACTTTTTGTATAAAGGATTGACCGAAATTCATTTTTGACAGGACAGCTCTGAGAAAATCCCAGTTGACCCTATCAAACGTTTTCTCAGCGTCTGTTGAGACGAGTATAGAGGGAATGTTGTTGTGGCGGGCATAATTCACTAAAAGATTGGCTTTTATGGTATTATCCCTGGCCTCATGACCAGGGACAAACCCTACCTGGTCAGGTGATACCAGATGGGGTAAATAATTATTTAATCTTGTTGAAAGTATTTTTGCATAGATCTTTAGGTCTACATTAAGGAGGGAGATTGGCCTGAAATTCTCCGGACGGTCAAATGGTTTCCCAGGTTTTGGGATAGTGGCAACATGCGCTAATAACATGGAGGGAGGGAAATTCTGTGTGTGCCCAATAGTGCTGAAAAGTAACGCTAAGCGCAATGCTAAAATATCTTTAAATAATTTGTAATATTTGGCACTAAAGCCATCCGGGCCAGGACTTTTGCCCGATTGTAAATTGTCTATAGTTTTGGCCACTTCCTCTGCAGAAATGGGGGCATCTAGCCCCTCTCTTTCTTCGTCTAATAGCTTTGGCAGTGTGAGTGTATACAGATATTTATCTATGGGGGATTGGGACCCAGCCCCCTCTGTCTCCTGAGGGGGAGCTTCCTCGTTTTTTAGGTTATATAAATTCTGATAATAGGACCTGAATACCGCAGCAATGGATGGGCTATCTGCATAAATTTGATTGTGATGATTAAAAATAGAATGTACATGGGATTTGAATTGTTTCCTCTTCAACGCTCGCGCTAGGAGTTTGCCAGGTTTGTTTCCAAATTCCAAATATTTCTGGTGTAGTTGTAATGCCATTCTCTGGTGATCCAGAGAGTGGATGTCTTGGATTTCTTTCCTAGCTTGTTGTAAAGCGCTCTTATTTTGTGTGTCTGTAGGTGCCTTTTTATGTTGAATCTCTAAGTCCTGAATTTTAGAGAGAAGGGTAGTATATATAACTTTAAACTGTTTAGAATAGAGTGCTTTTTGTTTTATTAATTCACCTCTTAGTACGCTTTTATGAGCTTCCCATACTATATGGTCCGACACCTCCCCCGTATCGTTAAGCTGAAAGTATTCTAGCAATTTCATCTCTATTTGAGACTTGTTCAATTGATTGTTTATCAAGGAGTCGTCAAACCTCCAGAAAAAAAGGTCTATCTGGTACAGAAGGCCATTTCATTTTGCAAAGGACAGGTGAGTGATCGGACCACGTCATAGGGAGTATTTGAGTGCTTGTGACCCCCGCTAGTGTAGACTGATCTGTAAAGACATACCGCAAGTTCCTCCAGTCTGGAATTGCATTGTCTAATAATTTCTCTTGTTAAGTGTATCCAGTCCACGGATCATCCATTACTTGTGGGATATTCTCCTTCCCAACAGGAAGTTGCAAGAGGATCACCCACAGCAGAGCTGCTATATAGCTCCTCCCCTCACTGCCATATCCAGTCATTCTCTTGCAACTCTCAACAAAGATGGACGTAGTAAGAGGAGAGTGGTGTATTATAGTTAGTTTTTTAACTTCAATCAAAAGTTTGTTATTTTTAAATGGTACCCGGAGTGTACTGTTTCATCTCAGGCAGCATTAGAAGAAGAATCTGCCTGTGATTTCTATGATCTTAGCAGAAGTAACTAAGATCCACTGCCGTTCTCACATATTCTGAGGAGTGAGGTAACTTCAGAGGGGGAATGGCGTGCAGGTTTTCCTGCAATAAGGTATGTGCAGTTAACATATTTCTAGGGATGGAATTTGCTAGAAAAATGCTGCTGATACCGGATTAATGTAAGTTAAGCCTTAAATGCAGTGATAGCTACTGGTATCAGGCTTATTAACAGAGATACATACTCTTATAAAAGTGCAATATAAAATGTTTGCTGGAATGTTTAATCGTTTTTATATATGCTTGGTGATAAAACTTATTGGGGCCTAGTTTTTTTCCACATGGCTGGCTTGATTTTTGCCTAGAAACAGTTTCCTGAGGCTTTCCACTGTTGTAATATGAGTGGGAGGAGCCTATTTTAGCGCTTTTCTATGCAGATAAAAATACTGACAGAGACATTCAGCTTCCCTCTGCATGATACAGGACATCTCTGAAGGGCTCAAAAGGCTTCAAAGTCGTGTTTGAGGAGGGTAACAACTACAGTAGACTGTGGCAGTTGTTGTGACTGTGTTTAAAAAACGTTTTTGTCATTTATTATTCCGTTTTTTTTATTAAGGGGTTAATCATCCATTTGCAAGTGGGTGCAATGCTCTGCTGACTTGTTACATACACTGTAAAAATGTTGTTAGTGTAACTGACTTTTTCTCCAACATAGGTGTGTCCGGTCCACGGCGTCATCCTTACTTGTGGGATATTCTCTTCCCCAACAGGAAATGGCAAAGAGCCCAGCAAAGCTGGTCACATGATCCCTCCTAGGCTCCGCCTACCCCAGTCATTCTCTTTGCCGTTGTACAGGCAACATCTCCACGGAGATGGCTTAGAGTTTTTTAGTGTTTAACTGTAGTTTTTATTATTCAATCAAGAGTTTGTTATTTTGAAATAGTGCTGGCATGTACTATTTACTCAGAAACAGAAAAGAGATGAAGATTTCTGTTTGTATGAGGAAAATGATTTTAGCAACCGTCACTAAAATCCATGGCTGTTCCACACAGGACTGTTGAGAGCAATTAACTTCAGTTGGGGGAACAGTGAGCAGTCTCTTGCTGCTTGAGGTATGACACATTCTAACAAGACGATGTAATGCTGGAAGCTGTCATTTTCCCTATGGGATCCGGTAAGCCATGTTTATTACGATCGTAAATAAGGGCTTCACAAGGGCTTATTAAGACTGTAGACTTTTTCTGGGCTAAATCGATTCATTATTAACACATATTTAGCCTTGAGGAATCATTTTATCTGGGTATTTTGATATAATAATATCGGCAGGCACTGTTTTAGACACCTTATTCTTAGGGGCTTTCCCAAAGCATAGGCAGAGCCTCATTTTCGCGCCGGTGTGGCGCACTTGTTTTTGAGAGGCATGGCATGCAGTCGCATGTGAGAGGAGCTCTGATACTTAGAAAAGGCTTTCTGAAGGCGTCATTTGGTATCGTATTCCCCTTTGGGCTTGGTTGGGTCTCAGCAAAGCAGATACCAGGGACTGTAAAGGGGTTAAAGTTCAAAACGGCTCCGGTTCCGTTATTTTAAGGGTTAAAGCTTCCAAATTTGGTGTGCAATACTTTTAAGGCTTTAAGACACTGTGGTGAAAATTTGGTGAATTTTGAACAATTCCTTCATGTTTTTTCGCAATTGCAGTAATAAAGTGTGTTCAGTTTAAAATTTAAAGTGACAGTAACGGTTTTATTTTAAAACGTTTTTTGTACTTTGTTATCAAGTTTATGCCTGTTTAACATGTCTGAACTACCAGATAGACTGTGTTCTGAATGTGGGGAAGCCAGAATTCCTATTCATTTAAATAAATGTGATTTATGTGACAATGACAATGATGCCCAAGATGATTCCTCAAGTGAGGGGAGTAAGCATGGTACTGCATCATTCCCTCCTTCGTCTACACGAGTCTTGCCCACTCAGGAGGCCCCTAGTACATCTAGCGCGCCAATACTCCTTACTATGCAACAATTAACGGCTGTAATGGATAATTCTGTCAAAAACATTTTAGCCAAAATGAACACTTATCAGCGTAAGCGCGATTGCTCTGTTTTAGATACTGAAGAGCATGACGACGCTGATAATGATATTTCTGAAGGGCCCCTAACCCAGTCTGATGGGGCCAGGGAGGTTTTGTCTGAGGGAGAAATTACTGATTCAGGGAACATTTCTCAACAAGCTGAACCTGATGTGATTGCATTTAAATTTAAGTTGGAACATCTCCGCATTCTGCTTAAGGAGGTATTATCCACTCTGGATGATTGTGACAAGTTGGTCATCCCAGAGAAACTATGTAAAATGGACAAGTTCCTAGAGGTGCCGGGGCTCCCAGAAGCTTTTCCTATACCCAAGCGGGTGGCGGACATTGTTAATAAAGAATGGGAAAGCCCCGGTATTCCTTTCGTCCCTCCCCCCATATTTAAAAAATTGTTTCCTATGGTCGACCCCAGAAAGGACTTATGGCAGACAGTCCCCAAGGTCGAGGGAGCGGTTTCCACTTTAAACAAACGCACCACTATACCCATAGAGGATAGTTGTGCTTTCAAAGATCCTATGGATAAAAAATTAGAAGGTTTGCTTAAGAAAATGTTTGTTCAGCAGGGTTACCTTCTACAACCAATTTCATGCATTGTCCCTGTCACTACTGCCGCATGTTTCTGGTTCGATGAGCTGATAAAGGCGGTCGATAGTGATTCTCCTCCTTATGAGGAGATTATGGACAGAATCAATGCTCTCAAATTGGCTAATTCTTTCACCCTAGACGCCACTTTGCAATTGGCTAGGTTAGCGGCTAAGAATTCAGGGTTTGCTATTGTGGCGCGCAGAGCGCTTTGGTTGAAATCTTGGTCGGCTGATGCGTCTTCCAAGAACAAGCTACTTAACATTCCTTTCAAGGGGAAAACGCTGTTTGGCCCTGACTTGAAAGAGATTATCTCTGATATCACTGGGGGTAAGGGCCACGCCCTTCCGCAGGATCGGCCTTTCAAGGCAAAAAATAAACCTAATTTTCGTCCCTTTCGTAGAAACGGACCAACCCAAAGTGCTACGTCCTCTAAGCAAGAGGGTAATACTTCTCAAGCCAAGCCAGCTTGGAGACCAATGCAAGGCTGGAACAAGGGAAAGCAGGCCAAGAAACCTGCCACTGCTACCAAGACAGCATGAAATGTTGGCCCCCGATCCGGGACCGGATCTGGTGGGGGGCAGACTCTCTCTCTTCGCTCAGGCTTGGGCAAGAGATGTTCTGGATCCTTGGGCGCTAGAAATAGTCTCCCAAGGTTATCTTCTGGAATTCAAGGGACTTCCCCCAAGGGGGAGGTTCCACAGGTCTCAGTTGTCTTCAGACCACATAAAAAGACAGGCATTCTTACATTGTGTAGAAGACCTGTTAAAAATGGGAGTGATTCATCCTGTTCCATTAAGAGAACAAGGGATGGGGTTCTACTCCAACCTGTTCATAGTTCCCAAAAAAGAGGGAACGTTCAGACCAATCTTGGATCTCAAGATCTTAAACAAGTTTCTCAAGGTTCCATCGTTCAAGATGGAAACCATTCGAACTATTCTTCCTTCCATCCAGGAAGGTCAATTCATGACCACGGTGGATTTAAAGGATGCGTATCTACATATTCCTATCCACAAGGAACATCATCGGTTCCTAAGGTTCGCATTCCTGGACAAACATTACCAGTTCGTGGCGCTTCCTTTCGGATTAGCCACTGCTCCAAGGGTTTTCACAAAGGTACTAGGGTCCCTTCTAGCTGTGCTAAGACCAAGGGGCATTGCTGTAGTACCTTACTTGGACGATATTCTGATTCAAGCGTCGTCCCTTCCTCAAGCAAAGGCTCACACGGACATTGTCCTGGCCTTTCTCAGATCTCACGGATGGAAAGTGAACGTGGAAAAGAGTTCTCTATCTCCGTCAACAAGGGTTCCCTTCTTGGGAACAATAATAGACTCCTTAGAAATGAGGATTTTCCTGACAGAGGCCAGAAAAACAAAACTTCTAGACTCTTGTCGGATACTTCATTCCGTTCCTCTTCCTTCCATAGCTCAGTGCATGGAAGTGATCGGGTTGATGGTAGCGGCAATGGACATAGTTCCTTTTGCGCGCATTCATCTAAGACCATTACAACTGTGCATGCTCAGTCAGTGGAATGGGGACTATACAGACTTGTCTCCGAAGATACAAGTAAATCAGAGGACCAGAGACTCACTCCGTTGGTGGCTGTCCCTGGACAACCTGTCACAAGGGATGACATTCCGCAGACCAGAGTGGGTCATTGTCACGACCGACGCCAGTCTGATGGGCTGGGGCGCGGTCTGGGGATCCCTGAAAGCTCAGGGTCTTTGGTCTCGGGAAGAATCTCTTCTACCGATAAATATTCTGGAACTGAGAGCGATATTCAATGCTCTCAAGGCTTGGCCTCAGCTAGCGAGGGCCAAGTTCATACGGTTTCAATCAGACAACATGACAACTGTTGCGTACATCAACCATCAGGGGGGAACAAGGAGTTCCCTAGCGATGGAAGAAGTGACCAAAATCATTCTATGGGCGGAGTCTCACTCCTGCCACCTGTCTGCTATTCACATCCCAGGAGTGGAAAATTGGGAAGCGGATTTTCTGAGTCGTCAGACATTGCATCCGGGGGAGTGGGAACTCCATCCGGAAATCTTTGCCCAAGTCACTCAGCTGTGGGGCATTCCAGACATGGATCTGATGGCCTCTCGTCAGAACTTCAAAGTTCCTTGCTACGGGTCCAGATCCAGGGATCCCAAGGCGGCTCTAGTGGATGCACTAGTAGCACCTTGGACCTTCAAACTAGCTTATGTGTTCCCGCCGTTTCCTCTCATCCCCAGGCTGGTAGCCAGGATCAATCAGGAGAGGGCGTCGGTGATCTTGATAGCTCCTGCGTGGCCACGCAGGACTTGGTATGCAGATCTGGTGAATATGTCATCGGCTCCACCTTGGAAGCTACCTTTGAGACGAGACCTTCTTGTTCAGGGTCCGTTCGAACATGCGAATCTGGTTTCACTCCAGCTGACTGCTTGGAGATTGAACGCTTGATCTTATCGAAGCGAGGGTTCTCAGATTCTGTTATCGATACTCTTGTTCAGGCCAGAAAGCCTGTAACTAGAAAGATTTACCACAAAATTTGGAAAAAATATATCTGTTGGTGTGAATCTAAAGGATTCCCTTGGGACAAGGTTAAGATTCCTAGGATTCTATCCTTCCTTCAAGAAGGATTGGAAAAAGGATTATCTGCAAGTTCCCTGAAGGGACAGATTTCTGCCTTGTCTGTGTTACTTCACAAAAAGCTGGCAGCTGTGCCAGATGTTCAAGCCTTTGTTCAGGCTCTGGTTAGAATTAAGCCTGTTTACAAACCTTTGACTCCTCCTTGGAGTCTCAATTTGGTTCTTTCAGTTCTTCAGGGGGTTCCGTTTGAACCCTTACATTCCGTTGATATTAAGTTATTATCTTGGAAAGTTTTGTTTTTAGTTGCAATTTCTTCTGCTAGAAGAGTTTCAGAATTATCTGCTCTGCAGTGTTCTCCTCCTTATCTGGTGTTCCATGCAGATAAGGTGGTTTTACGTACTAAACCTGGTTTTCTTCCAAAAGTTGTTTCTAACAAAAACATTAACCAGGAGATTATCGTACCTTCTCTGTGTCCGAAACCAGTTTCAAAGAAGGAACGATTGTTGCACAATTTGGATGTTGTTCGCGCTCTAAAATTCTATTTAGATGCTACAAAGGATTTTAGACAAACATCTTCCTTGTTTGTTGTTTATTCCGGTAAAAGGAGAGGTCAAAAAGCAACTTCTACCTCTCTTTCTTTTTGGATTAAAAGCATCATCAGATTGGCTTACGAGACTGCCGGACGGCAGCCTCCCGAAAGAATCACAGCTCATTCCACTAGGGCTGTGGCTTCCACATGGGCCTTCAAGAACGAGGCTTCTGTTGATCAGATATGTAGGGCAGCGACTTGGTCTTCACTGCACACTTTTACCAAATTTTACAAGTTTGATACTTTTGCTTCTTCTGAGGCTATTTTTGGGAGAAAGGTTTTGCAAGCCGTGGTGCCTTCCATTTAGGTGACCTGATTTGCTCCCTCCCTTCATCCGTGTCCTAAAGCTTTGGTATTGGTTCCCACAAGTAAGGATGACGCCGTGGACCGGACACACCTATGTTGGAGAAAACAGAATTTATGTTTACCTGATAAATTACTTTCTCCAACGTTGTGTCCGGTCCACGGCCCGCCCTGGTTTTTTTAATCAGGTCTGATAATTTATTTTCTTAACTACAGTCACCACGGTACCATATGGTTTCTCCTATGCAAATATTCCTCCTTAACGTCGGTCGAATGACTGGGGTAGGCGGAGCCTAGGAGGGATCATGTGACCAGCTTTGCTGGGCTCTTTGCCATTTCCTGTTGGGGAAGAGAATATCCCACAAGTAAGGATGACGCCGTGGACCGGACACACCGTTGGAGAAAGTAATTTATCAGGTAAACATAAATTCTGTTTTTCACTGTTATTTCAAAGTTTGTCAAAATTTGTTTCTCTTAAAGGCACAGTAACGTTTTTTATATTGCTTGTTAACTTGCTTTAAAGTGTTTTCCAAGCTTGCTAGTCTCATTGCTAGTTCTTTAAAGGGACAGATTTCTGCTCTGTCTATTCTTTTACACAAACGTCTGGCAGAAGTTCCAGACGTTCAGGCATTTTGTCAGGCTTTAGTTAGAATTAAGCCTGTGTTTAAACCTGTTGCTCCTCCATGGAGCTTAAACTTGGTTCTTAAAGTTCTTCAAGGGGTTCCGTTTCAACCCCTTCATTCTATTGAAATCAAACTTCTTTCATGGAAAGTTCTTTTTCTGATGGCTATTTCCTCGGCTCGAAGAGTCTCGGAGTTATCTGCCTTACATTGTGATTCTCCTTATCTGATCTTTCATTCAGATAAAGTTGTTCTGCGTACAAAACCTGGGTTTTTACCTAAGGTGGTTTCTAACAAGAATATCAATCAAGAGATTGTTGTTCCATCATTATGTCCTAATCCTTCTTCAAAGAAGGAACGTCTTTTGCATAATCTAGACGTAGTCCGTGCCTTGAAGTTTTACTTACAGGCTACTAAAGATTTTCGCCAAACATCTAACCTGTTTGTTGTTTACTCTGGACAGAGGAGAGGTCAGAAGGCCTCGGCAACCTCTCTTTCTTTTTGGCTTCGGAGTATAATCCGTTTAGCCTATGAGACTGCTGGACAGCAGCCTCCTGAAAGGATTACAGCTCATTCTACAAGAGCTGTGGCTTCCACCTGGGCCTTTAAAAATGAGGCCTCTGTTGAACAGATTTGCAAGGCTGCAACTTGGTCTTCGCTTCATACATTTTTCCAAATTTTCCAAATTTGATACTTTTGTTTCTTCGGAGGCTGTTTTTGGGAGAAAGGTTCTACAGGCAGTGGTTCCTTCCGTTTAAGTTCCTGCCTTGTCCCTCCCATCATCCGTGTACTTTAGCTTTGGTATTGGTATCCCACAAGTAATGGATGATCCGTGGACTGGATACACTTAACAAGAGAAAACATAATTTATGCTTACCTGATAAATTTATTTCTCTTGTAGTGTATCCAGTCCACGGCCCGCCCTGTCCTTTTCAGGCAGGTCTAAATTTTAATTAAACTACAGTCACCACTGCACCCTATGGTTTCTCCTTTCTCTGCTTGTTTCGGTCGAATGACTGGATATGACAGTTAGGGGAGGAGCTATATAGCAGCTCTGCTGTGGGTGATCCGCCTGCAACTTCCTGTTGGGAAGGAGAATATCCCACAAGTAATGGATGATCCGTGGACTGGATACACTACAAGAGAAATAAATTTATCAGGTAAGCATAAATTATGTTTTTTTTGGGAATGGAGGTTGTCATTCTGGATGTGTCCAACACGGGGTCCAGAGGAAGGTTGAAATCTTCTCCTAGAATCAACGCTCCTTTACGGAGGTCTAGGATTTTATTAGCAAGGGTAGCCATAAATTTATTTTGTCTCTGGTTTGGGAAGTAAGCATTTACTAAGGTTACTAGTCTATTGAAAAGGGTGCCCACAACAATCAAAAACCTTCCGTCTGGATCCCGCTCGACATGTGTAGGGGAGAAGGGGGAAGAGTGCTTAATCATAATTCCCACTCCATTTTTCTTCGTTGGCCCAGAAGCAAAGTATGAGGTCGGGAATTTTGGGTTTGGCCAGTTCGGTTCCCTACCTCTGCGGAAGTGTGTCTCCTGCATAAAAATAATGTCACAGTGTGTTCTAATAGCATCTCTAATCAGGTGTGATCGCTTTTCAGGTGTGTTCAGTCCTTTAGTATTTATGGTCATCAGTGACAGGTTATGCGCCCCGTGTGACTGCATATTGGAAGGGAGAGAGAAAAAAAAAAAAAAAGGGGAAAGTAGAAGGGTAAGGACAAAAAAAAAAAAGGGGGGGGAGGGAAAGAGAGAAGATAAGAGTTCGAAAAGAGTGAGTAGTGTCTAGATACTAATTCCTAAAGATAAGGAGTGTCCAGGAGAGGTGGGGGTTAACTGATGCACTAAGAAGCACAGTCATCCTTGACACCACCAACAGAAAATTGTGAAAGAGAAATGTAAGAAAATGTGGGATCGGTATCCCTGCGCCTGATGCGGTTAGTGTTAAAGAGTTAAAATTACTAAGAAGGGACAAAGCATGTCCAAATGGATGGAGAAATTTGAAAGATATCAGGAAGGTCCTGCAAATTAGTAGTGATTGAGTAAAATATAGTAGGGTGATTACCCAGCATCCTACCAGTACAGTGCAATTAAACCTTGAGCAACAATCCCAACATTAGCCCCAACATTTAGCCCCGGAGCCACAACTGGAACATTCAACATTAATGTGTTACATTGCAACCTAACATAATAAAGGAAGTAAAACAAAGAAAACAATCATTATAAAGTAATTTCTAGTCAAAATGTCCAACTAGTTAATATAACATCTATATGTGATTAAGTTATGGTGAGCATTTAATATAAATATCAGAGGTTGAACAACATTGCCTCTTATGTCAAGGTAGGGATATCATGGTCTAGGTCCAGGTGGTCCTCTATTGTTGCATATGGCCCATAAAGAGTATGTCGGTGGCCCGATTTCTACAAGGCCACCTGACCAAGCGTAGGGGGCGATTGATTATGTCGCTAACATTTAAGACCATAACTTTAGTATGACATAAAAGATGAGAAACATGTAAACCATGTTATATATAAAAAAAATGACATAACAAAGCATATGCAATACTTATCTGAGCCCTATGTAGGTATCATTGGGAGTGCAGAGCAAGTAATCACGGGACTGTCCAGACAAAAGACAAAAAAATAAATAAAAAAAAATACAGAGTTTATTTGTCCACATTAGTATCTTGGGAGTTGCGTGCGCTTTGATGGGGTTCCTCTTTGCCAGGTACTGGTATGGCCACATCCAGTATCTTGCAGAAGTCCTAAAGATTCGTTTGAGTCCTATATATTGCTTGTTTTCCTTTACGTGTGGCTATAAGACAAACAGGAAAGCCCCACTCGTATTGGATTCTGTTCTGTTGAAGTACGCTGGTGATAAAGGTCCCTTCTTTTTTGTAAGGTAATTTGGCTTAGGTCAGAAAAAAGCTGAATGGTTATACCAGCATGTGTGATGTCTTTGATAGCACAGGCTTTTTGCGAGATTACGTCCTTATCCTTGTAGCTTAGGAATTTGATAATAATATCCCTCGGGGGAGCTTTAGGAGAGGGTTTTGGGCAGAGGGCCCGGTGTGCTCTTTCCAAAGGGATATCAGGAGAGTTTGGCGTTCCTTTGATGGTGCAGAACAAGTCTTGTAAATAACCTTCTTTAGCCATGTTATGTACTGACTCCGGAACTCCCCTGATACGCAAGTTGTTCCTTCTCCATCTGTTGTCCAGATCCTCCACTCTGGACAACAGGAATTGTATGTCCACCTCCTGTTCATAGGCCCGTTGCGTATTAGAAGTAACTTGAGTTTGAATAGAGTCCTGTTTTTTTTCCAGGATGTTAACTTGTTGGCTGATCTGTTGAAAGTCTTTCTTTAAGTTGCCAAATAAGGACCTCATTTCAGTCAGAACGGTGTTAATATCCGCTTTGGAGTAAATAACATTGAGATCCTCTCTGGTTAGGGGTCCCTGAGGTTGTGTGTCAGGTAGTAAACTTGATGTGGACAATAATGGAGGATCTTGTGATGTAGTTTCATTAACCGTTTGTTCCTGGCCTGTATTAGCCATTTTGAGAAAACTAGTTAAGCTAGCACTTTTGAGGCCCTTGTCACCCTTGGTGTTTTTCTATTAGCCATATCTAGAGACAGGGAGTGACTGACTTAAAATATTCCAAAGAACCTCTCTGGGACCAAAATAAGTGCCAGTTAATGTCCACCAGCTGCTTACCACTAAATTTCTATTTTATAGACTGACCTTCCGTTACTTCCTTTTGCCCCCTTAACCAGCTTATTTTATGTATTTGAGATCACAAAAGATCCGACACTCTAGAACTCTTTGCAGTGTGACAAGCAAATTTTTTGCGATCACTGAGTTGTCCCCATATTAATCAATGGTACCGCTCACAACTAGAGGCAGCCCCAAGCTCAAATGATGCGGCCACTGCAGGTCCTCCACGTGGGAAGGCCTCAGCTACGTCGCCGTTACCTGAATCAGCCTGAATAGGCTCCTCTCTACTCACTCGCACTGCCGCCCGGGTCCACCACTCCTTTCCACTGCTCGTCGGCTGCTTTCTCCTCAGATAGGGGATGGCGGTGAGAGGAGTCCCTTGTTAGCTAGTTGTATGGCCGCAATTAGTGGCGGTCTCAGGGGGACCACCTCACTTCTTCCAGGACAGCCCCAAATGCCGGGGCAATGTTATCCTTGCGACCGGGTAAGTATGATCAGATCTCACTGGCAGTGACCGTTAGAATAAATTGTGGGCAGAGTTAGTAGATGCCGGTGGCTAATAGATCCCAGGGTTGGTCAGGCCACACACTCCCGAAATCTGAAAGGGTCACCAGGCACTCCTTATAGTTCAGGAATCTTGGGCAGGGTATTGCTGTTCAGGTTTTCTCCAAATTTTATATGATTTTAAGTATTCCCCTTCTTATTATTCAATTAACATCAGGCACAGGGCATAGGAGCCAGAAGTTAAGCAGCCATGTCCCTGCGTGGCCAGGCTCCGCCCCTATAATGATTTGTTTTTAACAAAGTAGTATGAGGCAGACTGGGTAGTCGGCTGCACAGAGACGGATGGGGGAGTCAGCTGCACAGAGACAGACGGGGGATTCAGCTGCACAGAGACAGACGGGGGAGTCAGCTGCACAGAGACAGACGGGGGAGTCAGCTGCACAGAGACAGACGGGGGAGTCAGCTGCACAGAGACAGACGGGGGAGTCAGCTGCACAGAGACAGACGGGGGAGTCAGCTGCACAGAGACAGACGGGGGAGTCAGCTGCACAGAGACAGACGGGGGAGTCAGCTGCACAGAGACAGACGGGGGAGTCAGCTGCACAGAGACATACGGGGGAGTCAGCTGCACAGAGACAGACGGGGGAGTCAGCTGCACAGAGACAGACGGGGGAGTCAGCTGCACAGAGACAGACGGGGGAGTCAGCTGCACAGAGACAGACGGGGGAGTCAGCTGCACAGAGACAGACGGGGGAGTCGGCTGCACAGAGACAGACGGGGGAGTCAGCTGCACAGAGACAGACGGGGAGAGTCAGATGCACAGAGACAGACGGGGAGAGTCAGATGCACAGAGACAGACAGGGGAGTCAGCTGCACAGAGACAGACGGGGAGAGTCAGCTGCACAGAGACAGACGGGGAGAGTCAGATGCACAGAGACAGACGGGGGAGTCAGCTGCACAGAGACAGACGGGAGAGTCAGATGCACAGAGACAGACGGGGGAGTCAGCTGCACAGAGACAGACGGGGGAGTCAGCTGCACAGAGACAGACGGGGGAGTCAGCTGCACAGAGACAGACGGGGGAGTCAGCTGCACAGAGACAGACGGGGGAGTCAGCTGCACAGAGACAGACGGGGGAGTCAGCTTCACAGAGACAGACGGGGGAGTCAGCTTCACAGAGACAGACGGGGGAGTCAGCTTCACAGAGACAGACGGGGGAGTCAGCTGCACAGAGACAGACGGGGGAGTCAGCTGCACAGAGACAGATGGGGGAGTCAGCTGCACAGAGACAGACGGGGGAGTCAGCTGCACTGAGACAGACGAGAGAGTCAGCTGCACAGAGAAAGACGGGGGAGTCAGCTGCACAGAGACAGACGGGGGAGTCAGCTGCACAGAGACAGACAGGGGAGTCAGCTCCACAGAGACAGACAGGGGAGTCAGCTGCACAGAGACAGATGGGGGAGTCAGCTGCACAGAGACAGACGGGGGAGTCAGCTGCACAGAGACAGACGGGGAGAGTCAGCTGCACAGAGACAGACGGGGAGAGTCAGCTGCACAGAGACAGACGGGGGAGTCAGCTGCACAGAGACAGACGGGGGAGTCAGCTGCACAGAGACAGACGGGGAGAGTCAGATGCACAGAGACAGACGGGGAGAGTCAGATGCACAGAGACAGACAGGGGAGTCAGCTGCACAGAGACAGACGGGGAGAGTCAGCTGCACAGAGACAGACGGGGGAGTCAGCTGCACAGAGACAGACGGGGGAGTCAGCTGCACAGAGACAGACGGGGGAGTCAGCTGCACTGAGACAGACGAGAGAGTCAGCTGCACAGAGACAGACGGGGGAGTCAGCTTCACAGAGACAGACGGGGGAGTCAGCTGCACAGAGACAGACGGGGGAGTCAGCTGCACAGAGACAGATGGGGAGAGTCAGATGCACAGAGACAGACGGGGGAGTCAGCTGCACAGAGACAGACGGGGGAGTCAGCTGCACTGAGACAGACGAGAGAGTCAGCTGCACAGAGACAGACGAGAGAGTCAGCTGCACAGAGACAGACGGGGGAGTCAGCTGCACAGAGACAGACGGGGGAGTCAGCTGCACAGAGACAGACGGGGGAGTCAGCTGCACAGAGACAGACGGGGAGAGTCAGATGCACAGAGACAGACGGGGGAGTCAGCTGCACAGAGACAGACGGGGGAGTCAGCTGCACAGAGACAGACGAGGGAGTCAGCTGCACAGAGACAGACGGGGGACTCAGCTACACAGAGACAGACGGGGGAGTCAGCTGCACAGAGACAGACGGGGGAGTCAGCTGCACAGAGACAGACGGGGGAGTCAGCTGCACAGAGACAGACGGGGGAGTCAGCTGCACAGAGACAGACGGGGGAGTCAGCTGCACAGAGACAGACGGGGAGAGTCAGCTGCACAGAGACACGCGGGGGAGTCAGCTGCACAGAGACAGACGGGGGAGTCAGCTGCACTGAGACAGACGAGAGAGTCAGCTGCACAGAGACAGACGGGGGAGTCAGCTACACAGAGACAGACGGGGGAGTCAGCTGCACAGAGACAGACGGGGGAGTCAGCTGCACAGAGACAATTAGGGAAGTCAGCTACACAGAGACAGGTGGGAGAGTCAGCTACACAGACAGATGGGAGAGTCAGCTACACAGGGAAAGGTGGGAGAGTCAGCTGCACAGGGACAGACTGGAGAGTCAGCTGCACAGAGACAGACGGGAGAGCCAGCTGCACAGAGACAGATGGGAGAGTCAGCTACACAGAGACAGATGGGAGAGTCAGCTGCATAGAGACAAATAGGGGAGTCAGCTACACGGAGACAGACGGGAGAGTCAGCTACACAGAGACAGACATGGGAGACAGCTGCATAGAAACAGGTAGAGGCACTTTGAGAGTGTCAGGCATTAATTGATATTTACTTACGGCTAGATTTAGAGTTTTGTTGGTAACGCTGGCTTTTTTCCCCCCGCACCTTTTAAATACCGCTGGTATTTAGAGTTCACAGAAGGGCTGCGTTAGGCTCCAAAAAAGGAGCGTAGAGCATATTTACCGCCACTGCAACTCTCAATACCAGCAGTGCTTAAGGACGCGGCCAGCTTCAAAAACGTGCTCGTGCACGATTCCCCCATAGAAAACAATGGGGCATTTTGAGCTAAATAAAAAACCTAACACCTACAAAAAAGCAGCGTTCAGCTCCTAACGCAGCCCCATTGTTTCCTATGGGGAAACACTTCTTATGTCTGCACCTAACACCCTAACATGTACCCCGAGTCTAAACACCCCTAACCTTACACTTATTAATCCCTAATCTGCCGCCCCCGCTATCGCTGACACCTGCATATTTTTTTTAACCCCTAATCTGCCGCTCCGTACACCGCCGCAACCTACGTTATCCCTATGAACCCCTAATCTGCTGCCCCTAACATCGCCGACCCCTATATTATATTTATTAACCCCTAATCTGCCCCCCACAACGTCGCCGACACCTGCCTACACTTATTAACCCCTAATATGCCGAGCGGACCTGAGCGCTACTATAATAAAGTTATTAACCCCTAATCTGCCGCCCCAATGTCGCCTCCACCTACCTACAATTATTAACCCCTAATCTGCCGACCGGACCTCGCCACTACTCTAATAAATGTATTAACCCCTAATCCGCCTCACTCCCGCCTCAATAACCCTATAATAAATAGTATTAACCCCTAATCTGCCCTCCCTAACATCACCGACACCTAACTTCAAGTATTAACCCCTAATCTGCCGACCGGACCTCACCGCTACTCTAATAAATTTATTAACCCCTAAAGCTAAGTCTAACCTTAACACTAACACCCCCCTAAGTTAAATATAATTTAAATCTAACGAAATAAATTAACTCTTATTAAATAAATGAATCCTATTTAAAGCTAAATACTTACCTGTAAAATAAACCCTAATATAGCTACAATATAAATTATAATTATATTGTAGCTATTTTAGGATTAATATTTATTTTACAGGCAACTTTGTATTTATTTTAACCAGGTACAATAGCTATTAAATAGTTATTAACTATTTAATAGTTACCTAGTTAAAATAATTACAAAATTACCTGTAAAATAAATCCTAACCTAAGTTACAATTAAACCTAACACTACACTATCAATAAATTAATTAAATACAATACCTACAAATAAATACAATTAAATAAACCAACTAAAGTACAGAAAATAAAAAAAGAACTAAGTTACAAAAAATAAAAAAATATTTACAAACATTATAAAAATATTACAACAATTTTAAGCTAATTACACCTACTCTAAGCCCCCTAATAAAATAACAAAGCCCCCCAAAATAAAAAAATGCCCTACCCTATTCTAAAATACAAATAGAAAAGCTCTTTTACCTTACCAGCCCTTAAAAGGGCCTTTTGCGGGGCATGCCCCAAAGAATTCAGCTCTTTTGCCTGTAAAAAAAACATACAATACCCCCCCCAACATTACAACCCACCACCCACATACCCCTAATCTAACCCAAACCCCCCTTAAATAAACCTAACACTAAGCCCCTGAAGATCTTCCTACCTTATCTTCACCACGCCGGGTATCACCGATCCGTCCAGGCTCCGATGTCTTGATCCAAGCCCAAGTGGGGGCTGAAGATGTCCATCCTCCGGCTGAAGTCTTGATCCAAGCCCAAGCGGGGGCTGAAGATGTCCATCCTCCGGCTGAAGTCTTGATCCAAGCGGCGGCTGAAGAAGTCCATCATTGGGCAGAAGTCTTCATCCTATCCGGGCAGAAGAGGAGATCCGGACCGGTAGACATCTTCATCCAAGCGGCATCTTCTATCTTCTTCCATCCGTTGACGAGCGGCTCCATCTTCAAGACCTCCAGCGCGGATCCATCCTCTTCTTCCGACGTCCTAACACAGAATGAAGGTTCCTTTAAGGGACGTCATCCAAGATGGCGTCCCTCGAATTCCGATTGGCTGATAGGATTCTATCAGCCAATCGGAATTAAGGTAGGAACATTCTGATTGGCTGATGGAATCAGCCAATCAGATTCAAGTTCAATCCGATTGGCTGATCCAATCAGCCAATCAGATTGAGCTCGCATTCTATTGGCTGTTCTGATCAGCCAATAGAATGCGAGCTCAATCTGATTGGCTGATCCAATCAGCCAATCGGATTGAACTTGAATCTGATTGGCTGATTCCATCAGCCAATCAGAATTTTCCTACCTTAATTCCAATTGGCTGATAGAATCCTATCAGCCAATCGGAATTCGAGGGACGCCATCTTGGATGACGTCCCTTAAAGGAACCTTCATTCTGTGTTAGGACGTCGGAAGAAGAGGATGGATCCGCGCCGGAGGTCTTGAAGATTGAGCCGCTCGTCGACGGATGGAAGAAGATAGAAGATGCCGCTTGGATGAAGATGTCTACCGGTCCGGATCTCCTCTTCTGCCCGGATAGGATGAAGACTTCTGCCCGATGATGGACTTCTTCAGCCGCCGCTTGGATCAAGACTTCAGCCGGAGGATGGACGTCTTCAGCCCCCGCTTGGGCTTGGTTCAAGACATCGGAGCCTGGACGGATCGGTGATACCCGGCGTGGTGAAGATAAGGTAGGAAGATCTTCAGGGGCTTAGTTTTAGGTTTATTTAAGGGGGGTTTGGGTTAGATTAGAGGTATGTGGGTGGTGGGTTGTAATGTTGGGGGGGGTATTGTATGTTTTTTTTTACAGGCAAAAGAGCTGAATTCTTTGGGGCATGCCCCGCAAAAGGCCCTTTTAAGGGCTGGTAAGGTAAAAGAGCTTTCTCTTGTTAAGTGTATCCAGTCCACGGATCATCCATTACTTATGGAATATATTCTCCTTCCCAACAGGAAGCTGCAAGAGTCCACCCACAGCAAAGCTGCTATATAGCTCCTCCCCTAACTGCCATATTCAGTCATTCTCTTGCAAGCCTCAACATAGATAGGAGGTTGTGAGAGTCTGTGGTGCTTTCTACTTAGTTTATTCTTCAATCAAAAGTTTGTTATTTTTAAATGGCACCGGAGTGTGCTGTTTATCTCAGGCAGTATTTGGAAGAAGAATCTGCCTGCGTTTTTCTATGATCTTAGCAGACGTAACTAAGATCCATTTGCTGTTCTCACACATTCTGAGGAGTGAGGTACTTCAGAGGGGGAATGGCGTGCAGGTTTTCCTGCAGATAAGGTATGTGCAGTAAAATATTTTTCTAGGAATGGAATTGACTAAGAAAATACTGCTGATACCGAAGTAATGTAAGTAAAGCCTTAAATGCAGCGATAGCGACTGGTATCAGGCTTATTAATAGAGATACATACTCTTGTAAAAATGTGTTTTAAAACGTTTGCTGGCATGTTTAATCGTTTTTTAACATATGTTTGGTGATAAAACTTATTGGGGCCTAAGTTTTTTCCACATGGCTGGCTTAAATTTTGCATAGAAACAGTTTCCTGAGGCTTTCCACTGTTATAGTATAAAAGTTACAGTTGGTGCAGTTAAAATTACAAACAGTGACATTCAGCTTCCCTCAGCAGTCCCCTGCATGCTATAGGACATCTCTGAAGGGCTCAAAAGGGCTTCAAAAGTAGGAGCTGTTATGACTGTTTAAAACATATTTTTCGTTTTGTTAATCTGTTTTTTGTATTAAGGGGTTAATCATCCATTTGCAAGTGGGTGCAATGCTCTGCTAACTTGTTACATACACTGTAAAAATTTTGTTAGTTTAACTGCCTTTTTTCACTGTTATTTCAAATTTTGGCAAAATTTGTTTCTCTTAAAGGCACAGTAACGTTTTATATATTTGCTTGTTAACTTGATTTAAAGTGTTTTCCAAGCTTACTAGTCTCATTATTAGTCTGTTCTAACATGTCTGACATAGAGGAAGCTCTGTGTTCATTATGTTTTAAAGCCATGGTGGAACCCCATCTTAGAATGTGTACCAGATGTACTGATTTCATGTTAAACAATAAAGATCATTTTTTGTCTTTAAAAACATTATCACCAGAGGATTCTGTCGTGGGGGTAGTTATGCCGACTAACTCTCCCCACGTGTCAGACCTTTTGACTCCCGCTTTAGGGACTCACGCTCAAATGGCGCCAAGTACATCAAGGGCACCCATAGCGTTTCTTTACCAGGGGATTCTGTCGAGGGGAAAGTTATGCCGACTAACTCTCCCCACGTGTCAGACCCTTCGACTCCCGCTTCAGGGACTCACGCTCAAATGGCGCCAAGTACATCAAGGGCGCCCATAGCGTTTATTTTACAAGACATGGCAAAGGTGGTGAATAATATTCTGGCAGCAGTATTAGTCAGACTACCTGAAATTAAAGGAAAGCAGTTAGCTCTGGGGGTAGATAAAGAGCATACAGACGCTTTAAGAACCATGTATGATACTACCTCACAATATGCTTAGTCTGTGGGTGATTTTTTTTTTTTTGACTCAGGGAAGATGATTTAACCTGATTCTGATATTTCTACATTTAAAATTTATGCTTGAGAACCTCCACTTGTTGCTCAGGGAGGCTTTGGCTGCTCTGAATGAATGTGTACAATCGCAGGGCCAGAGAAATTGTGTAGACTGGATAAATAATATGCAGTGCCGGTGTGTACTGATGTTTTTCCAATACCTAAAGAGGTTTACTAAAAATTTTTTTAATAAGGAATGGGATAGACCAGGTGTGCCGTTCTCTTCCCCTCCTATTTTTTAGAAGAATGTTTTCTAATAGTTTCCACCACACGGGACTTCTGGCAGACAGTTCCTAAGGTGGAGAGAAGAGTTTCTACTCTAGCTAAGCGTACCACTACCTCTGACGAGGACAGTTGTGCTTTTTAGATCCAATGGATAAAAAATGTTTATTCAACAGGGTTTTATCCTGCAGCCCCTTGCATACATTGCTTCTGTCACTGCTGCTGCGGCGTTCTGGGTTGAGTCTCTTGATGAGGCTTTACAGTTAAGCGACTCCATTGGATGAATATATTTGACAAGCTTATGCTAGCCAATTCCTTTGTTTTCTGATGCCTTGTTCATTTGACTAGACTAACGGCTAAGAATTCTGTTTTTTACTATACTGGCGCGCAGAGCGCTATGGCTTATATCATGGTCAGCTGTCGTGACTTTAATAAATAAGCTACTTAACTTCCCTTCAAGGGGCAGACCCTATTCGGGCCTGGTTTGAAGGAGATTATTGCTTATATCACTGGAGGAAAAGGTCATGCCCTTCCTCAGGATAGGTCTAAATCAAGAAAAAAAAAAAAAAAAAGTCTAATTTTCGTACCTTTTAAAAACTTCAGGGCAGGTGTGGCATCCTCTTCCTCTAAGGCAAAACAAGAGGGAATTTTTGCTCAGTCCAAGGCGGTCTGGAGACAATCGGACCTGGAACAAAGATAAGCAGGCCAAGGAGCCTGCTGCTGCCTCTAAGGCAGCATGAAGGAACGGACCCCTATCCGGTAACGGATCCTATAGGGGGCAGACTTTCATTCTTTGCCCAGGCGTGGGCAAGAGATGCCCAGGATCCCTAGGCATTGGAATTTATATCCCAGAGATATCTTCTGGATTTCAAAGATTCCCCCCCAAAAAAAGGGGAGATTTCGCCTTTCACAATTATCTGCAAACCAGATAAAGAAGGAGGCATTCTTACATTGTGTACGAGATCCATCCAGTTCCAAGAGAGGAACAGGGACAGAGTTTTTACTCAAATCTGTTTGTGGTTCCCAAGGAGAGGGAACCTTCAGACCTATTTTGGATCTAAAGATCTTAAACAAATTCCTCAGAATTCCGTCATTTAAGATGGAAACTATTCGTACCATCTTAACTATGATCCAGGAGAGTCAATAGAGGACTACAATGGATTTGAAGGATGCTTATCCTCACATTGTGATGCATAAAGATCACCATCGTTTTTCAGGTTTGCCTTTCTAGACAGGCATTACCAGTTTGTAGCTCTTTCCTTTGGGATATCTACAGCCCCAAGAATCTTTATGGAGGTTCTGGGGTCGCTTTGGCGGTCCTTAGACCGCGGGGCATAGAAGTGGCCCCTTATTTAGACGACATCCTGATACAGGCGTCAAACATCCAAATTGCCCAGTCTCATACGGACGTAGTACTGGCATTTCTGAGATCACATGGGTGGAAAGTGAACAAGGAAAGAGTTCTCTATCCCCAATCTCAAGGGTTTCCCTCCTAGGGACTCTGATAAATTCTGTAGAAATGAAAATTTACCTGACGGAGTCCAGGTTGTCAAAGTTTCTAAATTTCTGCCGTGTTTTTTTCATCCCATCCGCGCCCTTCGGTGGCTCAGTACATGAATGAAATCGGCTTAATGGTAGCGGCAAGGGACATAGTACCGTTTGCACGTCTACATTTCAGACCGCTGCAACTATGCATGCTCAGTCAGAGGAATGGGGATTACACAGATTTGTCCCCCTGTTAAACCTGGACCAAGAGACCAGAGATTCTCTTCTCTGGTGACTATGTCGGGTCCATCTGTCCAAGGGTATGACCTTCCGCAGGTCAGATGGGACAATTGTTACAATAGATGCCAGCCTTTTAGGTTGGGATGCAGTCTGGAACTCCCTGAAGGCTCAGGGATAGTGGACTTAGGAGGAGACCCTCCTTCTAATAAATATTCTGGAACTGGGAGTGATATTCCATGCTCTTCAGACTTGGCCTCAGTTAGCAACTCTGAGGTACATCATACTCAGCCGGACAATATACACGACTGTGGCTTACATCAGCCATCAAGGGGGAACAGAAGTTCCCTAGCGATGTTAGAAGTCTTACAATAATTCACTGGACAGAGACTCACTCTTGTCTATCAGCTATCCATATCCCAGGTGTTGAGAACTGGGAGGTGGATTTTCTAAGTCATCAGACTTTTCTTCCGGGGGAGTGGGATTTCCTCCGGAGGTCAAGACCAAGCAGGAGAGGGCTTTGGTGTTTTTGACAGCGCCTGCGTAGCCACGCAGGACCTGGTATGCAGATCTGGTGGACATGTCATCCTTTCCATCACAGTCTCTGCTTCAGAGACAGGTCCCTCTACCTCAGGGTCCTTTCAACCATCTAAATAGAATCAATCTGAGATGGACTGCCTGGAGACTGAACGCTTGATGTTATCAAAGCATGGCTTCTCCGAGTCAGTCATTGATACCTTAATACAGACATGAAAGCCTGTCTCTAGGAAAATTGAACATAGATATGGTGTAAATATCTGATTGTTATGAATCCAAGGGTTACTCATGGAGTAAAGTCTGGATTCCCAGGATATTATCTTTTCTCCAAGATGTTTTTGAGAAAAGGGTTGTCAGCTAATTCCTTAAAAGGGGACAGATTTTTACTCTGTCTATTTTTTTGCACAAGCGTCTGGCAGGTATTCTAGACGTTCAGGCATTTGGTCAGGCTTTGGTTAGATCCAAGCCTGTGTTTAAAACTGCTGCTCCGCCATGGAGCTTAAACCTGATTCTTAAGGTTCTTCAAGAAGTTCCGTTTGAACCTTTTTTGTTCCATAGATATCAATCTTTATCTTGGAAAGTTCCTTTTGGGTAGCTAATTCCTCGACTCGTAGAGTCTCCAAGTTATCTGTGTTACAATGTGATTCTCCTTATCTGGTCCTTCATACGGATAAGGTAGTCCTGCGTACCAACCTGGGTTTTTTCCTAAGGTGGTATCTAACAAGTACATCACTCAAGAGATAGTTGTTCCATGCTTGTATCCTAATCCTTCCTCAAAGAAGGAACGTCTATTACACAATATTGGACGTGGTTTGTGCTTTAAAGTTTTACTTACAAGCTACTACAGTTTTCATCAAACGTTCACCTTGTTTGTTGTCTATTCTGGACAGAGGAGAGGTCAAAAGACTTCAGCAGCCTCTCTGTCTTTTTGGTTAAAAAGCATAATTCATTTAGCTTATGAGACTGCTGGACAGCAGCCTCCTGAAGGGATTACAGCTCATTCTACTAGAGCTGTGGTTTTCACTTGGGCCTTTTTTAAATGTGGCTTCTGTTGAACAGATTTACAAGACGGAGTCTTGGTCTGCGCTTCATACTTTTCAAATTTAACAAATTTGATACCTTGCTTCTTCGGAGGCTATTTTTGGGAGAAAGGGTTTTTTACAGGCAGTGGTAACTTCCGTTTAAGTACCTGCCTTGTCCCTCCCATCATCCGTGTACTTTAGCTTTGGTATTGGTATTCCATAAGTAATGGATGATCCGTGGACTGGATACACTTAACAAGAGAAAACATAATTTATGTTTACCTGATAAATTTATTTCTCTTGTAGTGTATCCAGTCCACGGCCCGCCCTGTCACTTTAAGGCAGGTAATTTTTTCATTTGAACTACAGTCACCACTGCACCCTATGGTTTTTCCTTTCTCTGCATGTTTTCGGTCGAATGACTGAATATGGCAGTTAGGGGAGGAGCTATATAGCAGCTTTGCTGTGGGTGGACTCTTGCAGCTTCCTGTTGGGAAGGAGAATATATTCCATAAGTAATGGATGATCCGTGGACTGGATTCACTACAAGAGAAATACATTTATCAGGTAAGCATAAATTATGTTTTTCTATTTGTATTTTAGAATAGGTTAGGGCATTTTTTTATTTTGGGGGGCTTTGTTATTTTATTAGGGGGCTTAGAGTAGGTGTAATTAGCTTAAAATTGTTGTAATATTTTTATAATGTTTGTAAATATTTTTTTATTTTTTGTAACTTAGTTCTTTTTTATTTTTTGTACTTTAGTTAGTTTATTTAATTGTATTTATTTGTAGGTATTGTATTTAATTAATTTATTGATAGTGTAGTGTTAAGGTTAAATTGTAACTTAGGTTAGGATTTATTTTACAGGTAATTTTGTAATTATTTTAACTAGGTAACTATTAAATAGTTAATAACTATTTAATAGCTATTGTACCTGGTTAAAATAAATACAAAGTTGCCTGTAAAATAAATATTAATCCTAAAATAGCTACAATATAATTATAATTTATATTGTAGCTATATTAGGGTTTATTTTACAGGTAAGTATTTAGCTTTAAATAGGATTAATTTATATAATAAGAGTTAATTTATTTCGTTAGATTTAAATTATATTTAACTTAGGGGGGTGTTAGTGTTAGACTTAGCTTTAGGGGTTAATAAATTTATTAGAGTAGCGGTGAGGTCCGGTCGGCAGATTAGGGGTTAATACTTGAAGTTAGGTGTCGGTGATGTTAGGGAGGGCAGATTAGGGGTTAATACTATTTATTATAGGCTTATTGAGGCGGGAGTGAGGCGGATTAGGGGTTAATACATTTATTATAGTAGCGGTGAGGTCCGGTCGGCAGATTAGGGGTTAATAATTGTAGGTAGGTGGAGGCGACGTTGGGGGCGGCAGATTAGGGGTTAATAAATATAATATAGGGGTCGGCGGTGTTAGGGGCAGCAGATTAGGGGTTCATAGGGATAACGTAGGTGGCGGCGGTGTGCAGTCGGCAGATTAAGGGTTAAAAATTTTGAATAGAGTGGCGGCGATGTGGGGGGACCTCGGTTTAGGGGTACATAGGTAGTTTATGGGTATTAGTGTACTTTAGAGCACAGTAGTTAAGAGCTTTATGAACTGGCGTTAGCCCAAAAAGCTCTTAACTCCTGGCTTTTTTCTGCGGCTGGAGTCTTGTCGTTAGATTTCTAACGCTCACTTCAGCCAAGACTCTAAATACCGGCGTTAGAAAGACCTCATTGAAAAGATAGGATACGCAAATGGCGTAGGGGGATCTGCGGTATGGAAAAGTCGCGGCTGCAAAGTGAGCGTTAGACCCTTACCTACACGACTCTAAATACCAGCGGTAGCCCAAAACCAGCGTTAGGAGCCTCGAACGCTGGTTTTGACGGCTAACGCCAAACTCTAAATCTAGGCGATAGTCTTCCAAAGCTTTTTATTTCAGGTCTGTATGTTTGCAGAAAAAACTAAAAAAACATTTTTGTCAGTAACATGTGATGGATCAAAACAAATCTCTTGATAAAGACAGTCTAGCATACTAACCTTTCCTTTGTCTCTTCAATCCGTTCCCGGTCACCTGAGAGCTCTCGCTAAATGTAGACGCAGGAGGTGAGGAAGGTTCCACTTGTGATTTCTTTGCTCTGACAGAAGCAATGACCTTATCATCCACAGAGGTATATCCTGCATGACAGGCGCTGCTTCTGGGGTTTAGTTATTAGCACTGATTTAAAGAAAGTCAACTTTATAAATCTTGTCATAAAAAGCTTATTATGCTTTATTTTTATGCCACATAAATTGTAATGCAAAAGATTATTAAACTCTGTTGTTGGTCTTCTGGTTAGACTGTTTTCAGTTAATAGCTGACTTGATGCTACAAATAAATGCACATTTAGGATACACGTATGAAGGGTCGTCGGGATGGGATTTATTCTGTGCAATAAACTGAACGTGAGGCTGTAAATGAAGGTAAAACTGAAACATTTATGACAATATTTAGGAAGGTTGCTACTTAGGGTTACAAGAGGTAAAAGCTGCAAAACACTAAAAGTGTCCTGCTGAAAATGTCTGTCACGCCACATAAATCAGCAGAACAATAAAAAGATGCAATCCCATATGGATCATGATTAGTGATGTCGCGAACTGTTCACCGGAGAACAGTTCCCGGCGAACATAGCTTGTTCGCGTTCGCCGCTGCGGGCGAACATATGCGATGTTCGATCCGCCCCCTATGTGTCATCATTGAGGAAACTTTGACCCTGTATCTCACAGCCTTCTGACACATTAGAGCCAATCAGCAGCAGACACTCCCTCACAGACCCTCCCAGCTCCTTGGCAGCAGCCATTTTAGATTCATTACGATCTTGCTTTCTTAGTGAGAGGAGGTTTAGTGCTTCTGCTGCTGATTGTATAGGGAAATCGATAGCTAGGCTAGTGTATTTAGTGTCCACTACAGTTCTGAAGGACTCATCTAATCTCTGCTGTAAGGACAGCACCCCAAAAAGCCCTTTTTAGGGCTAGAACTTCAGCCGTTTTTTTTGTTTTTTTTCTTTGTAATTTTATTTGCATTTGCCTGGCTTTCAGCCTGTGTGTGAGGCTCACAGCATATACTGTGATTAGTGCCACCACTGATATCTGCTTAACATTAATGTAAATTTAATCAACAAAATTTTTAAATAATTTTGCTAGTGTAATCTAATTTCATTTTCTATCAGGCCTGTGTGTCAGGCTTACACAGCATACACTGTGGTTAATTGCTGTGCCAGCAGCCACCACTCATATCTGCTTAACATTATTGTAAATTTAAAAAACAACAACTTTTAAATCATTTTGCTAGTGTAATCTAATTTCATTTTCCATCAGGCCTGTGTGTCAGGCTTACACAGCATATACTGTGGTTAATTGCTCTGTGCCAGCCACCACTCATATCTGCTTAACATTATTTTAAAATAAAAAAAAAAACTTTTAAATCATTTTGCTAGTGTAATCTAATTTAATTTTCTATCAGGCCTGTGTCTCAGGCTCACACAGCATATACTGTGGTTAATTGCTCTGTGCCAGCCACCACTCATATCTGCTTAACATTATTGTAAATTTAAAAAACAACAACTTTTAAATCATTTTGCTAGTGTAATCTAATTTCATTTTCCATCAGGCCTGTGTGTCAGGCCCACATCATATAGTGTGATTAATAGCTCTTTTTCCACCACTTATATCTGGTGTAACATTAGTGTGAATTTTTTTTAAAATATTTTTTACATCAGTCCTCTTCTAGTGTTATTTAATTTTAGTTGCCAGGCCAGCCTGGCTGCCATTAGTGCCAGCCTGTGTGTCAGGCTGCCAGCATATACTGTGCCTACTTCCATCCTCAGTGCCAGTCCACCACTCCTATCTGGTGTAACATTAGTTTAAATTTTGTAAAAAAACCCTTTTACATCAGTCTTCTAGTGTTATTTAATTTTAGTTGCCAGGCCAGCCTGCCACTAGTGCCAGCCTGCCAGCACATACTGTGCCTACTTCTATCCTGAGTGCCATCACTCCTATCTGTTCTAACTTTAGTGTAACTTTTTAAAAAAAAAAAACTTTTACATCAGTCTGCTATTGTTATTTAATTGCAGTTGCCTGTCTGCCAGCGTGTGTGCCAGGCCCACTTGCCAACTAGTGCCACCAATCATATTTGTTATAACAGTAGTGTAAATATTTAAAATAAAAACTTTTTTGACTGAGAAACATCAGTCTGCTAGTGCAATTGAATTGCAGTTGCCTGCCTGCCAGCGTGTGTGCCAGGCCCACTTGCCAACTAGTGCCACCAATCATATTTGTTATAACAGTAGTGTAAATATTTAAAAAAAATATTTTTTGACTTTGAAACATCAGTCTGCTAGTGTAATCTAATTGAAGTTGCCTTCAATGTATCTATCTATCTATCAAATCTATCTATCTCGGGGTTGTGCAAATGGACTGTTTGCGGTTGTTTGCGGTGCGTTACACGGGGAGTTTGGTCTGTCACTGTGAAGCGGGCGTAACCCTTACACTACCTGATCGATGCAACATCATACCTGATCTTTTAAAGCACGTTATTCCAAACAATTTAGGAATGTTAGGTGATTTAGGCCCTTTATGGGTTAAAACCAGACTCTGCATCAACTATGTAATTTTCCGTGGGAGTTTTGCCATGGATCCCCCTCCGGGATGCCACAGTCCAGGTGTTAGTCACCTTGAAACAACTTTTCCATCACTATTGTGGCCAGAAAGTGTCCTTGTGGGTTTTAAAGTTCGCCTGCCTATTGAAGTCAATGGCGGTTCGCCCGGTTCGCAAACATTTGCGGAAGTTCGAGTCCGCCGTTCGCGAACCTACATTTTTAGGTTCGCGACATCACTAATCATGATCTGACCATAGAGTCTCCTGCAGTTGAAGTGGTGCACTGTCCCCTGCAGCTGAAGTGGTGCACTGCCCCCTGCAGCTGGAGTGGTGCACTGTCCCCTACAGCTGAAGTAGAGCGCTGTCCCCTACAGCTGAAGTAGAGGGCTGTCCCCTGCAGCTGAAGTGGTGCGCTGTCCCCTGCAGCTGAAGTGGTGCGCTGTCTCCGGCAGCTGGAGTGGTGCGCTATCCCCTGCAGCTGGAGTGGTGCACTGTCTCCGGCAGCTGGAGTGGTGCGCTATCCCCTGCAGCTGGAGTGGTGCGCTGTCCCCTGCAGCTGGAGTGGTGCGCTGTCCCCTGCAGCTGGAGTGGTGCGCTATCTCCTGCAGCTGGAGTGGTGCGATGTCCCCTGCAGCTTGAGTGGTGCGCTGTCCCCTGCAGCTGGAGTGGTGCGCTGTCCCCTGCAGCTGGAGTGGTGCGCTGTCCCCTGCAGCTGGAGTGGTGCGCTGTCCCCTGCAGCTGGAGTGGTGCGCTGTCCCCTGCAGCTGGAGTGATGTGCTGTCCCCTGCAGCTGGAGTGGTGCGCTGTCCCTTGCAGCTGAAGTGGTGCGCTGTCCCCTGCAGCTGAAGTGGTGCGCTGTCTCCGGCAGCTGGAGTGGTGTGCTTTCCCTTGCGTAACCCTTACACTACCTGATCGATGCAACATCATACCTGATGTTTTAAAGCACGTTATTCCAAGTCACCTTGAAACAACTTTTCCATCACTATTGTGGTCAGAAAGTGTCCTTGTGGGTTTTAAAGTTCGCCTGCCTATTGAAGTCAATGGCGGTTCACCCGGTTCGCAAACATTTGCGGAAGTTCGAGTCCGCCGTTTGCGAACCTAAATTTTTAGGTTCGCGACATCACTAATCATGATCTGACCATAGAGTCTCCTGCAGTTGAAGTGGTGCACTGTCCCCTGCAGCTGAAGTGGTGCACTGTCCCCTGCAGCTGGAGTGGTGCACTGTCCCCTACAGCTGAAGTAGAGCGCTGTCCCCTACAGCTGAAGTAGAGGGCTATCCCCTGCAGCTGAAGTGGTGCGCTGTCCCCTGCAGCTGAAGTGGTGCGCTATCCCCTGCAGCTGGAGTGGTGCGCTGTCCCCTGCAGCTGGAGTGGTGCGCTGTCCCCTGCAGCTGGAGTGGTGCGCTATCTCCTGCAGCTGGAGTAGTCCCCTACAGCTGAAGAAGAGGGCTGTCCCCTGCAGCTGGAGTGATGCGCTGTCCCCTGCAGTTGGAGTGGTGCGCTGTCCCTTGCAGCTGAAGTGGTGCGCTGTCCCCTGCAGCTGAAGTGGTGCGCTGTCTCCGGCAGCTGGAGTGGTGCGCTATCCCCTGCAGCTGGAGTGGTGCACTGTCTCCGGCAGCTGGAGTGGTGCGCTATCCCCTGCAGCTGGAGTGGTGCGCTATCCCCTGCAGCTGGAGTGGTGCCCTGTCCCCTGCAGCTGGAGTGGTGCGCTGTCCCCTGCAGCTGGAGTGGTGCGCTGTCCCCTGCAGCTGGAGTGGTGCGCTATCTCCTGCAGCTGGAGTGGTGCACTGTCCCCTGCAGCTGGAGTGGTACGCTATCCCCTGCAGCTGGAGTGGTACGCTATCCCCTGCAGCTGGAGTGGTGCGCTGTCCCCTGCAGCTGGAGAGGTGCGCTGTCCCCTGCAGCTGGAGTGGTGCGCTGTCCCCTGCAGCTGGAGTGGTGCGCTGTCCCCTGCAGCTGGAGTGGTGCGCTGTCCCCTGCAGCTGGAGTGGTGCGCTGTCCCCTGCAGCTGGAGTGATGTGCTGTCCCCTGCAGCTGGAGTGGTGTGCTGTCCCTTGCAGCTGAAGTGGTGCGCTGTCCCCTGCAGCTGAAGTGGTGCGCTGTCTCCGGCAGCTGGAGTGGTGTGCTGTCCCTTGCGTAACCCTTACACTACCTGATCGATGCAACATCATACCTGATGTTTTAAAGCACGTTATTCCAAACAATTTAGGAATGTTAGGTGATTTAGGCCCTTTATGGGTTAAAACCAGACTCTGCATCAACTATGTAATTTTCCATGGGAGTTTTGCCATGGATTCCCCTCCGGCATGCCACAGTCCAGGTGTTAGTCACCTTGAAACAACTTTTCCATCACTATTGTGGCCAGAAAGTGTCCTTGTGGGTTTTAAAGTTCGCCTGCCTATTGAAGTCAATGGCGGTTCGCCCGGTTCGCAAACATTTGCGGAAGTTCGAGTCCGCCGTTCGCGAACCTAAATTTTTAGGTTCGCGACATCACTAATCATGATCTGACCATAGAGTCTCCTGCAGTTGAAGTGGTGCACTGTCCCCTGCAGCTGAAGTGGTGCACTGTCCCCTGCAGCTGGAGTGGTGCACTGTCCCCTACAGCTGAAGTAGAGCGCTGTCCCCTACAGCTGAAGTAGAGGGCTGTCCCCTGCAGCTGAAGTGGTGCGCTGTCCCCTGCAGCTGAAGTGGTGCGCTGTCTCCGGCAGCTGGAGTGGTGCGCTATCCCCTACAGCTGGAGTGGTGCACTGTCTCCGGCAGCTGGAGTGGTGCGCTATCCCCTGCAGCTGGAGTGGTGCGCTGTTCCCTGCAGCTGGAGTGGTGCGCTGTCCCCTGCAGCTGGAGTGGTGCGCTGTCCCCTGCAGCTGGAGTGGTGCGCTGTCCCCTGCAGCTGGAGTGGTGCGCTGTCCCCTGCAGCTGGAGTGGTGCGCTATCTCCTGCAGCTGGAGTGGTGCGCTGTCCCCTGCAGCTGGGGTGGTACGCTATCCCCTGCAGCTGGAGTGGTGCGCTGTCCCCTGCAGCTGGAGTGGTGCGCTGTCCCCTGCAGCTGGAGTGGTGCGCTGTCCCCTGCAGCTGGAGTGGTGCGCTGTCCCCTGCAGCTGGAGTGGTGCGCTGTCCCCTGCAGCTGGAGTGGTGCGCTGTCCCCTGCAGCTGGAGTGGTGCGCTGTCCCCTGCAGCTGGAGTGATGCGCTGTCCCCTGCAGTTGGAGTGGTGCGCTGTCCCTTGCAGCTGAAGTGGTGCGCTGTCCCCTGCAGCTGAAGTGGTGCGCTGTCTCCGGCAGCTGGAGTGGTGCGCTTTCCCTTGCAGCTGGAGTGGTGCAGTGTCTCCGGCAGCTGGAGTGGTGCGCTATCCTCTGCAGCTGGAGTGGTGCACTGTCCCCTGCAGCTGGAGTGGTACGCTGTCCCCTGCAGCTGGAGTGGTGCGCTGTCTCCGGCAGATGGAGTGGTGCGCTTTCCCTTGCAGCTGGAGTGGTGCGCTGTCTCCGGCAGCTGAAGTGGTGCTCTATCCTCTGCAGCTGGAGTGGTGCGCTATCTCCTGCAGCTGGAGTGGTGCGCTATCCCCTGCAGCTGGAGTGGTACGCTATCCCCTGCAGCTGGAGTGGTGCGCTGTCCCCTGCAGCTGGAGTGGTGCGCTGTCCCCTGCAGCTGGAGTGGTGCGCTGTCCCCTGCAGCTGGAGTGGTGCGCTGTCCCCTGCAGCTGGAGTGGTGCGCTGTCCCCTGCAGCTGGAGTGGTGCGCTGTCCCCTGCAGCTGGAGTGGTGCGCTGTCCCCTGCAGCTGGAGTGGTGCGCTGTCCCCTGCAGCTGGAGTGGTGCGCTGTCCCCTGCAGCTGGAGTGGTGCGCTGTCCCCTGCAGCTGGAGTGGTGCGCTGTCCCCTGCAGCTGGAGTGGTGCGCTGTCCCCTGCAGCTGGAGTGGTGCGCTGTCCCCTGCAGCTGGAGTGGTGCGCTGTCCCCTGCAGCTGGAGTGGTGCGCTGTCCCCTGCAGCTGGAGTGGTGCGCTGTCCCCTGCAGCTGGAGTGATGCGCTGTCCCCTGCAGTTGGAGTGGTGCGCTGTCCCTTGCAGCTGAAGTGGTGCGCTGTCTCCGGCAGCTGGAGTGGTG
The DNA here is from genome assembly GCF_027579735.1 of Bombina bombina. NCBI lineage: Eukaryota > Metazoa > Chordata > Amphibia > Anura > Bombinatoridae > Bombina > Bombina bombina. The sequence continues at coordinate 7,439,579 of NC_069507.1, forward strand.
TGCTTTCCCTTGCAGCTGGAGTGGTGCAGTGTCTCCGGCAGCTGGAGTGGTGCGCTATCCTCTGCAGCTGGAGTGGTGCACTGTCCCCTGCAACTGGAGTGGTACGCTGTCCCCTGCAGCTGAAGTGGTGCGCTGTCTCCGGCAGATGGAGTGGTGCGCTTTCCCTTGCAGCTGGAGTGGTGCGCTGTCTCCGGCAGCTGAAGTGGTGCACTATCCTCTGCAGCTGGAGTGGTGCGCTATCTCCTGCAGCTGGAGTGGTGCGCTATCCCCTGCAGCTGGAGTGGTACGCTATCCCCTGCAGCTGGAGTGGTGCGCTGTCCCCTGCAGCTGGAGTGGTGTGCTGTCCCCTGCAGCTGGAGTGGTGCGCTGTCCCCTGCAGCTGGAGTGGTGCGCTGTCCCCTGCAGCTGGAGTGGTGCGCTGTCACCTGCAGCTGGAGTGGTGCGCTGTCCCCTGCAGCTGGAGTGGTGCGCTGTCCCCTGCAGCTGGAGTGGTGCGCTGTCCCCTGCAGCTGGAGTGGTGTGCTGTCCCCTGCAGCTGGAGTGGTGTGCTGTCCCCTGCAGCTGAAGTGGTGTGCTGTCCCCTGCAGCTGGAGTGGTGCGTTGTCCCCTGCAGCTGGAGTGGTGTGCTGTCCCTTGCAGCTGGAGTGGTGCAGTGTCTCCGGCAGCTGGAGTGGTGCGCTGTCCTCTGCAGCTGGAGTGGTGCGCTGTCCCCTGCAGCTGGAGTGGTGCGCTGTCCCCTGCAGCTGAAGTGGTGCGCTGTCTCCGGCAGATGGAGTGGTGTGCTGTCTCCGGCAGCTGGAGTGGTGTGTGTTACGGTACCAACAGTGTACCAAGGTTAATATCAGATGAACAATGTCCTGCATAGGGAATCAGCAATTCACAACCCAGCCAGTTTTCAGGTTTAAAACAGAATGACATTTATTAAAAGGCTATGCCTAGTATTTATGCAGGTCTGACCCCCCCCCCCCCAGATGGGGGTTGAAAGGCTGTTGTACATTACATGGAGGGAACAAGCCCTTTGACATGATACAATAGAATTATATTACTTAAACACTTCAACCACAAGACACTCTTGGCCCTTCTTATCACTTAGGCGTTTTCTCTCTGGAGGTGATCAAACAATAGAATGCTTAGCACTAATTAGATTATAGCTGGAGCCAGCAACTCTGTCTTTAGAAATTAGTTTCTTAGCTAAACACAATTAACTCCTTCAGTCCTGACAGAAGGGTCTGTCACATATCTCCCCCCTTGTGGAACACTCCGGCAGACCCGGCTTGACCCTTTGGCGGGTCAACCTGGGGATGACCGGACTAGGAGGTGGTAGGCATGTCAGTTTGCCAGGACAATCCATCTGTATTCCCGTTATGAGAGAGAATTCCTGTCCATACAAAGAAGGGTTCAACTTCCTCAGTGCCCAGACTAGGGCTAAACAGTCCTTCAAAATCCCATCAGCTTCTTTACGAGTTTTCTGTACCTGCTCTTTATAGGTATCCACAATCCCTTCATACTGACATAGGGTGCCCTTGAGTTGCTGCACCTCACTATGAGCCAGCGTCAGCTTCTCCTCAAGTGTCGCTAAGTTTGTCTTTAATGTTTCATGTCCCACTCTCAAGCGGGTGTTTTCTGCAGTCTGTCGGTGCAGCTTGTCTAGCAGAGATTCACGTTCTAAACGTGCTTTTTCCTCTGCGCTCCTCTTCTCCTTCATCAGCGCATTGTAACGGGACTTCCACGTATCAATAGCGGATAGAGATTTACTGAGCTCAGCGTCCTGGGGCTTAGCAGCTGGGGGGTCAGTCTCTGCTGCACGGATCTGAGCACGGGTAGTCACAGGGTTAACATCAGCGGGACCCATGGGAGCATAGGCAGAAACAAGGGGAGCCAAGTCATTTCCAAGAAGAACATCAGCAGGTAAGTCCTTCTTGACCCCCACATTCACAGGTCTAGCGCCCACTCCCCAATCCAAATGTACCCTGGCAACAGGTAGGCTGAACACATCGCCCCCTGCTACCCTCACAGCCACAGTGTCTCCAGTGTACTGTTTCTCAGACACCAAGTTCTTTTGAAGCAAGGTCATGGTAGCACCAGTATCCCGTAGACCACTGACCTTCTTCCCATTCACTTTAACCAGTTGCCGGTTATTCCGGTGGGCAGCTTGCACAAGGTCTGTCTCATGTAGGATGCTCCAGCATTCTTGCGCCTCTACGTAGCGGGCCGCAGGCTGAGAGTTACGTGGGATTCCGCCGGCGGGTCTTCTCCAGGACTGTGCTTGGTTCGCTGCATTTAGGGGACACTCTGGTCTTTTGTGCCCTAGTTGCTTACATCCAAAGCACCAAATAGGCTGTGAGTATCCCCGTGAATTGAACCGGGCTCTCTGAGGGTAGTTCGTGGCCGGAGGCCGTGTGGTATAGCGGTGCGCCGAGGGTTGGTAACTGGCAGCTGCTGGGGTGACTGGGGGTCTGTACTCCACTCTAGCAGGGGGCTTAGTGGTAGCAGTGTGCAGTTTGCGGGCATCCATATACTCATCTGCCAGGCGAGCAGCTTCATGCAGGGTGGAGGGTTTACGGTCCCGAACCCACTCTCTAACTCCTGCTGATAACTTGTCAAAGCAATGTTCCAACAGGAATAGCTGCAGCACCTCTTCCCCAGATACGGCTTGGCACCCCGCTATCCAGTGAGCTGCTGTGCGGTGCACCTTACATGCCCACTCAACGTAGGAATCACCAGCTAATTTAACAGTGTCTCTGAACCGCCTCCGGTATGCCTCCGGTGTAACCGCATACCTGGAGAGCAGAGCCTCTTTCACAGTATTATAATCCCCAACCTCCTCATCTGGAATGGCCCGAAAAGCCTCACTGGCCCGGCCGGATAATATCGTGACCCAGTCCTCTGCGGGTACCTTGTGTAGTGCACATTGCCTCTCAAAATCCGCAAGGAACCCATCAATCTCTCCTTCTGTTTCCAGGAAGTTTTTAAAAGCTGCAAAATTTACTTTTCTCTTTTCCACTTGGGCTGCTGCAGCGCTGCTCTGGCGAAGTAGGTTGGCCTCCACAGCTGCTATGACCCGGTCGATAATTTCCGCAGATGGGTTGGGGCCATAATATGCCAGTCTTATTTTAACCGCCCGATCAAAGCTTGCTTCTTCAGGGGTTCTAAGCAAGCAATAGACCAGGCAGGACTCAAGGCGCTAATAATTCAAAAGTCAGCTTTATTTAGGAAACTTTAAAATCTTGGGTTAGCAGAGCATGACAGCTCCCAGACAAAAGTGTCTTACGCGTTTCGGCTATACAAGCCTTACTCATAGACATACTCATGACCCGGAACAGCCAGCTTAAATAGCCAGTGTCCAGGGTCATGAGCTAAAGGCAGCTGTCAGTATTCAAAGGTAATGACAATAGAGCAGGAAATGGACATTGTCGGCTTATTAAGAGATTCAGTGCTATCATTAGTATAGACAGTTTTTTCAGCTGAGCATAAAGACAGGGAAAGGTTTGTGATCATTTATGATGGACATAAAACAGTGCGGTAAAATAACATTGCCAAAAAGGTATTGCCAATAATATTCACTAACCTGTAATGTTACATATATATTGAGGCATTTTGGCAATAGCCATGTGCATACAGACCATAGGTGTCCTAAATAGAACTATCTGCGCTGCGGTAAATAGCCAAAAAGAGGTTTACATTCAGGCCAGAGCTGGAATTAAAAATATCCAAAAATTCAACAAAAAACATATAACATATAATCAGAGCATTATTACACAAAAGACTATAAAAACATATCTTTCGTATTAATAATGAAATATCACCAGTACTGCACTTTAAAATAACTAGTATGTGTATGTACACAATCTACCATGGGTGCTTATTGGAAATGAAATACAGTAAAGATATGTATAGTATCTGGTATGTCTGATGCGTATATGATGTCCTAATCTCTTAACCTGTCAAATGTATGGGGGGACAGCTATGTACCCTAAGCTGTTATTTCTCTCGCTGCCAAAAGTTAATGATGTCACCATCTATGTTAAAACCATGTGGCCTTCTGGTTTTCAGCTGGAATATCCAGAAGGCCTCACGGTACAGAAGTCTACTAGTGGCATCTCCTCCTCTCTCAGGAGTCCTCACTTGTTCAATGATTTGCCAAGAAAAACTGTTTACATTTTTTCCATGAACATTAATAAAATGTCTCGCCAAATCAGACACCTCTGCACCATTGTCTATATTATTAAGGTGTTCTCTGATACGTGTCCTGGCCTCTCTGGTGGAGCATCCTACATATTGTCTGTTGCACTGGGTGCAATCCACCAGGTAGACCACGTTTGAGGAACGACAATTGGTGCAGTTAGATAGATTGCACACTCTTTGGGTGACTTTCGATTGGAAATGTTTAGTAACTCTTGTGTGGCCGCAAGCTATACACTTATAAAAGTGGCATTTGTAGTGGCCTTTCACACTAAGCCAGCTACTCCCGGTAGCTGTTGATTTCTTTAGCATGCTCGGAGACAGAATGTTAGCAAGTGTGCAGCCCCTTCGTGCTGAAAACTTGCAACCTCTGCCAACATATTCTTTGAGGCTATCTTCCGCTGTCAAAATAGGGAGATGTTTATTTATTATGTCACAAATTTGCTTATATTGTGAACTATATGTTGTGACAAAAAGTGGTTGTGACCTATCAAAGCTAGTAATATGTTGTTTGCTCACGTTATGGGCTAGCATACTACTTCTGTCCATTCTTCAGGGGTTCTGTCTGATATGCTGGGCCCATTGGTTCCTTCTGTCCCTGGTACTCTTTCCATCTTAGTCAGTATTGTAATAATCCCCCTCTTCCTGAGGTTACTGGCTTGTGTAGTTGCTCTTCTGGGCGATAAGGTTCATTCCGTCGCTTGCCACCAATTGTTATGGTACCAACAGTGTACCAAGGTTAATATCAGATGAACAATGTCCTGCATAGGGAATCAGCAATTCACAACCCAGCCAGTTTTCAGGTTTAAAACAGAATGACATTTATTAAAAGGCTATGCCTAGTATTTATGCAGGTCTGACCCCCCCCCCCCCAGATGGGGGTTGAAAGGCTGTTGTACATTACATGGAGGGAACAAGCCCTTTGACATGATACAATAGAATTATATTACTTAAACACTTCAACCACAAGACACTCTTGGCCCTTCTTATCACTTAGGCGTTTTCTCTCTGGAGGTGATCAAACAATAGAATGCTTAGCACTAATTAGATTATAGCTGGAGCCAGCAACTCTGTCTTTAGAAATTAGTTTCTTAGCTAAACACAATTAACTCCTTCAGTCCTGACAGAAGGGTCTGTCACAGTGTGCTTTCCCTTGCAGCTGGAGTGGTGCAGTGTCTCCGGCAGCTGGAGTGGTGCGCTATCCTCTGCAGCTGGAGTGGTGCGCTGTCCCCTGCAGCTGGAGTGGTGCGCTGTCCCCTGCAGCTGGAGTGGTGCGCTGTCCCCTGCAGCTGAAGTGGTGCGCTGTCTCCGGCAGATGGAGTGGTGCACTATCCTCTGCAGCTGGAGTGGTGCACTGTCTCCGGCAGCTGGAGTGGTGCGCTTTTCCTTGCAGCTGAAGTGTTGCGATATCCCCGGCAGCTGGAGTGATGCGTTGTCCCCTGCAGCTGGAGTGGTACGCTATCCCCTGCAGCTGGAGTGGTGCGCTGTCCCCTGCAGCTGGAGTGGTGCACTGCCCCCTGCAGCTGGAGTGGTGCGCTTTCCCTTGCAGCTAAAGTGTTGCGATATCCCTGGCAGCTGGAGTGATGCGTTGTCCCCTGCAGCTGGAGTGGTGCGCTGTCCCCTGCAGCTGGAGTGGTGCGCTGTCCCCTGCAGCTGGAGTGGTGTGCTGTCTCCGGCAGCTGGAGTGGTGCGCTGTCCCCTGCAGCTGGAGTGGTGCGCTGTCCCCTGCAGCTGGAGTGGTGCGCTGTCTCCGGCAGCTGGAGTGGTGCGCTATCCCCTGCAGCTGGAGTGGTGCGCTGTCCCCTGCAGCTGGAGTGGTGCGCTGTCCCCTGCAGCTGGAGTGGTGCGCTGTCCCCTGCAGCTGGAGTGGTGCGCTGTCCCCTGCAGCTGAAGTGGTGCGCTGTCCCCTGCAGCTGAAGTGGTGCGCTGTGCCCAGTGATAGGAATACACCTTGTAATGTCTTGTGCCCAGTGATAGGAATACATTGTGTAATGTCTTGTGCCCAGTGATAGGAATACACCTTGTAATGTCTTGTGCCCAGTGATAGGAATACACCTTGTAATGTCTTGTGCCCAGTGATAGAAATACACCTTGTAAAGTCTTGTGCCCAGTGATAGGAATACACATTGTAATGTTGTTTACCCAGTGATAGGAATACACTGTGTTATGTCCTATGCCTAGTGATAGGAATACACCTTGTAATGTCTTGTGCCCAGTGATAGGAATACACCTTGTAATGTCTTGTGCCCAATGATAGGAATGCATTGTGTAATGTCTTGTGCCCAGTGATAGGAATACACCTTGTAATGTCTTGTGCCCAGTGATAGGAATACACCTTGTAATGTCCTGTGCCCAATGATAGGAATACACCTTGTAATGTCTTGTGCCCAGTGATAGAAATACACCTTGTAATGTCTTGTGCCCAGTGATAGGAATACACCTTGTAATGTCTTGTGCCCATTGATAGGAATACACCTTGTTATGTCCTGTGCCCAGTGATAGGAATACACCTTGTAATGTCATTTGCCCAGTGATAGGAATACACCTTGTAATGTCTTGTGCCCAGTGATAGAAATACACCTTGTAATGTCTTGTGCCCAGTGATAGGAATACACCTTGTAATGTCTTGTGCCCAGTTATAGGAATACACCTTGTAATGTCTTGTGCCCAGTGATAGAAATACACCTTGTAATGTCTTGTGCCCAGTGATAGGAATACACCTTGTAATGTCTTGCGCCAATTGATAGGAATACACCTTGTAATGTCTTGTGCCCAGTGATAGGAATACACCTTGTAATGTCTTGTGCCCAGTGATAGAAATACACCTTGTAAAGTCTTGTGCCCAGTGATAGGAATACACATTGTAATGTTGTTTACCCAGTGATAGGAATACACTGTGTTATGTCCTATGCCTAGTGATAGGAATACACCTTGTAATGTCTTGTGCCCAGTGATAGGAATACATTGTGTAATGTCTTGTGCCCAGTGATAGAAATACACCTTGTAATGTATTGTGTCCAGTGATAGGAATACATCTTGTAATGTCTTGTGTCCAGTGATAGGAATACACCTTGTAATGTATTGTGTCCAGTGATAGGAATACACCTTGTAATGTCTTGTGCCCAGTGATAAGAATACACCTTGTAATGTCTTGTGCCCAGTGATAGGAATATGTCTTGTAATGTCCTGTGCCCAGTGAAAGGAATACACCTTGTAATATCCTGTGCCCAGTGATAGGAATACATTGTGTAATGTCTTGTGCCCAGTGATAGGAATATACCTTGTAATGTCTTGTGTCTAGTGATAGGAATACACCTTGTAATGTCTTGTGCCCAGTGATAGGAATACACCTTGTATTGTCCTGTGCCCAGTGATAGGAATACACCTTGTAATGTATTGTGCCCAGTAATAGGAATACATTGTGTAATGTCTTGTGCCCAGTGATAGGAATACACCTTGTAATGTCCTGTGCCCAGTGATAGGAATACACCTTGTAATGTCCTGTGCCTAGTGATAGGAATACACCTTGTAATGTCTTGTGCCCAGTGATAGGAATACATTGTGTAATGTATTGTGCCCAGTTATAGGAATACACCTTGTAATGTCTTGTGCCCAATGATAGGAATACACCTTGTAATGTCTTGTGCCCAGTGATAGGAATACACCTTGTAATGTCTTGTGCCCAGTGATAGGAATACACCTTGTTATGTCTTGTGCCCAGTGATAGGAATACACCTTGTAATGTCTTGTGCCCAGTGATAGGAATACCCCTTGTTATGTCCTGTGCCCAGTGATAGGAATACACCTTGTAATGTCTTGTGCCCAGTGATAGGAATACACCTTGTAATGTATTGTGCCCAGTGATAGGATTACACCTTATAATGCCCTGTGCCCAGTGATAGGAATACACCTTGTAATTTCTTGTGCCCAGTCATAGGAATACACCTTGTAATGTCTTGTGCCCAGTCATAGGAATACACCTTGTAATGTCTAGTGCTCAATGATAGGAATACCCTGTCAGGGTTTTTTCCCTGTTTTGTTTGCCATGTGCTGCTGGCAGCCATTTTACTAACCTCTCTTGCTGCTCATTTCCTGCACTTCCTTTTATGGCCAGACTGGTGTGCGTCATCTGTGTGAGACAGGATGCAGTCTCAGAATTGCGATGTCATCACTTATTATTTAAAGGGCCTCTGTTCAGTATGCTTTGCTTTTGTGTTGTCTCAGACCTGTTTGTGAGAGTTCCTGTGTATTACCTGGCTGTCTGATGTCCTTCCTGGTTCCTGATCCCTGGCTTGTTCCTGACTCTGCTATTTTCCTTGTTCCTGATTCCGGCTTGTCTGACTACTTGCTTTGGCTCCTGATTTGGCTCGTCTGACTATTTGCTTTGGCTCCTGAATCGGCTCGTCTGACTACCAGCTCTGGTTTTGACTCCTGGCTTGTTATTTGACTTGTGGACTTTTTATTATTTTTTTGTTATTAATTAAGGTGTGATTATTTTTGCACTTCTTGTCTCAGTCTGATTCCTGGCACCCTGACATTACTCAAAGGCCATGAATCCTGATGGTGCTAATAATCCACCTTTACCTGCCATCATTTCCAGGATGGATGGGCAGGATCATCGCTTGGATCAATTTGCACTAGCCCTGCAAATCCTGCTGACTCGCACTGCACATTTGGACCAAAGTGTCCCACAAGTTATGGCTGCTCCAGTTTCTGCTGCTGCACCTAGTCCTACCAGGAGCATGTCCGGTTCTGCACCTCTACCTCAGCGATATGGAGGCGATCCTATTCAGTGCAGATGGTTTTTGAACCAGGTGGGCATTTACTTTGAGATGTTACCTCAGGCGTTTCCCTCTGACAGAGCTAAGGTGGGATTTCTCATCTCGTTACTCTGACACAGCTCTTGCCTGGGCTAATCGCTATTGGGAGACTAATAAACCTGTGATTTCAAATTACCCTGAATTTGTAGCCTCCTTTCGAAGGGTATTTGATGTTCCGTCTCTCTCCTCTGCTGCTAAAAGACTCATGTCCATTCAGCAAGGTACACAATCTGTTGCTCAGTATGCTATTGAATGAAGCCCTTGTTGCCGCCTTCTTTCATGGGCTCTCTGATGCGATTAAAGACGAAGTTGCTGCCAGAGATTTACCAAAGGATCTTGAGGCATTGGTGTCTTTTTTGATCCTAATTGACATCAGACTCAGAGAGAGGCCCTCTTTCAAGGAGCGCTTGTGGAAGCCTCCTGTTCTGTTGTCTCCTACGTGTTCGTTTCCACCCATACCTCCCTCTCCTCCCATGCCTCCTGGTCCCGAGTCACCAGGTACCGCTGGGCTGATGCAGTTGGGATTCACGTGTCTCTCCGCGGCGGAGAGGGCCTTTAGGAGGAGGGAGGGGCTCTGCCTCTATTGTGGGTTACAGGGCCACCTTTTGAAGTCTTGTCTTAGACGGCCGGGAAATGCTCACACCTAAGGTCCTGTTGGGGGCAGACCTTGGGTGGTTTATCCTCGTCCCCGGAACCGCTTAAAGAGAAACCTTTGGTCACGGTTGTCCTTTCCTGGGTGGACTACTCCATAGTCACCCAGGCTCTTGTTGACTCCAGTGCTGCGAGCTATTTCATTGACAGTGATTTTGTATCAAAGCACTCCATTCCTGTTTTGCCTCGGTCCGTTCCGCTTGCTATTGAGGCCATTGATGGCAGGCCCCTTCAGCCCATACTCGTTATACACTAAACTGCTCCGTTATCCATGGCTGTTGGGGCTCTCCATTTTCAAACCCTCCAGTTCCAGGTGATAAACTCTCCGCATTTTCCGGTTGTTCTGGGTTATCCCTGGCTCCAAAAGCACAAGGTGCGTGCCGGTATGTTGCCTCCTTACTGGTCTTACGATTGTGCCATAGACCTGCAACCCGGAGCCATTCCTCCTCGGGGCCGGGTTTACCCTCTGTCTGTTGCAGAGAATTGTGCTATGGAGGAGTATGTTGCCGATGCTCTGTCGCGGGGGATCGTCCACAAATCCTGCTCTCCTGCATGGGCTGGCTTCTTCTTTGTGAAGAAAAAGGGTGGCGAGTTAGGACCATGTATCGATTATAGGGGTCTTAATAGTCTTACCATTAACAATGCTTACCCTATTCCGCTCATTACTGAACTCTTTGACCGCCTCAAGGGAGCTATGGTCTTTACTAAACTTGATTTGAGAGGAGCGTACAATCTCGTTAGGATCAAGGAGGGCCACGAATGGAAAACAGCGTTTAACACCAGGAGCGGGCATTATGACTATCTTGTAATGCCCATTGGACTATGTAATGCTCCTGCTGTTTTCAAGGAATTTATTATTGATGTCCTATGAGATATGTTGCAACAGTGTGTTGTGGTGTACTTATACGACATCCTCATACACTCACCCACGCTTGAGGCTTCTCGTCCTGATGTTACACGGGTTCTTCAGAGATTATGTGAGAACGGCCTGTTTTGTAAACTCGAGAAATGTGAGTTCCATCAGACTCAAGTAACCTTCCTAGGTTATGTTATCTCAGTTGCAGGGTTCTCCATGGATCCTTACAAGTTATCTGCAGTTCTGCAGTGGCCTTGCCCAGTTGGTCTTAGGTCTATTCAACGTTTTTTGGGGTTCGCCAATTACTATAGAAAGTTTATTAAAAACTTTTCTTCCTTGGTCAAACCTATCACAGACATGACCCGTAAAGAGAATGATCCACTCCACTGGTCACCTACTGCCATTAAGGCCTTTGATAGCCTTAAGGCTGCCTTTGCTGCCGCTCCAGTTCTGGCTCATCCTAACCCTGTCCTGCCTTTCGTTCTTGAGGTTGATGCGTCTGAGACTGGAGTAGGTGCCCTCTTGTCTCAACGTCCTATGCCTGACGGTTCCTTGCATCCATGTGGTTTCTTCTCTAAGAAATTGTCTCCAGCGGAGTGCAATTATGAAATTGGCGACAGGGAATTACTGGCCATAATTTTGGCACTCAAGGAATTGAGGCATCTTCTCGAGGGTACTAGCGTGCCAGTGCTCATTCTTACTGACCACAAGAATTTAACTTATCTATCTGAAACAAAACGTTTGTCGCCCAAACAGGCCAAATATGCGCTATTTTTGTCTCGGTTTAATTATGTGGTCTCCTACCTGCTTGGTAGTAAGAATGTTAGGGCTGATGCCTTCTCTCAACAATTTTTGCCTCTGTCCAATGAGGAGTCTGTACCTACTCCTGTTATACCTCCTGACCATATTTTGGCTACCATACGTACTAATTTGACTTCTCCCTTGGGGGAGGAGATCCTGGCTGCACAAACCAATGCACCTCCTGAGAAACCTAGTGGTAATTGTTTTGTTCCTGAGAATCTTCGAACTAAACTTTTGCACACTTACCGCTATCCTAAAGCCGCAGGTCACCCAGGCAAGAACCAAATGATTTGGTCTGTCACTCGACCATTCTGGTGGCCAGGTCTTCGTTCTGATGTTGCTGCATATGTTGCCTCCTGCTCAGTTTGTGCACAGAATAAGACTTCTCGACGTCTTCCTGTGGGTCTTCTTCAACCTATTGCTAATGGTGAGCGTCCTTGGACACATCTTTCCATGGACTTCATTGTCGAGCTCCCTGTTTCCAATGGCAATACTGTTATCCTTATGGTGGTTGACCGTTTTTCTAAAATGTCACATTGCATTCCCTTGATGAAGTTGCCTACCGCTCAGGAGCTTGCATCAATTTTTGCCCGGGATGTCTTCCGTTTCCATGGGTTACCCAAGGAGATTGTGTCGGACCGGGGTAGCCAGTTTATCTCCAGATTTTGGCGTTCCTTTTGTGCTCAAATGGGGATCCAGCTTTCCTTCTCCTCGGCAAATCACCCTCAATCCAATGGGGCTGCGGAACAGTCTAATCAAGCTCTGGAACAGTTCCTCCATTGCTATGTCTCAGATCACCACAATAATTGGTCTGAACTGTTACCTTGGGCAGAGTTTGCTCATAATAGTGCTATTAATGCTTCCTCCAAGTTTTTCCCGTTCATGGCGAATTATGGGTTTCAACCATCCTTGTTGCCCGATTCATTCATGTCTCAGGGTATTCCGGCTTTGGATGAGCATCTCTGGCAACTCCGTTCCACGTGGGTGCAGATTCAGGATTGCCTTCATCGTTCTATGAAGCGCCATAAGTTCCAGGCTGATCGTAGGCGTCTGCCCGCGCCTTCCTACCAGGTTGGTGAGAGAGTTTGGCTGTCCTCCCGCAACTTGAACCTTCATGTGCCTTCCAATAAACTGGCTCCCTGTTATGTTGGTCCTTTTCAAATACTCCAACGGGTCAATCCTGTGGCCTACGCTCTTGACCTTCCTCCTGCAATGCGCATCTCCAATGTTTTTCATGTCTCCCTCTTCAAACCATTGGTTTGTTTACCTCTGTGTTGCCTCGTCCCCGTCCTATCTTTGTTGACAACCATGAGGAGTATGAGGTCAGCAGCATTACTGACTCTCGTATGTCCAGGGGCCGTGTACAGTATTTGGTTCACTGGAGGGGCTACGGTCCGGAGAAGCGTTCTTGGGTTCCCTCCTCTGATGTTCATGCTCCCGCCCTCCTCCGTGCCTTCCATGCCCATTTCCCCAATAAGCCTTTTGTCCTCCCGCAGGTGAGGGGTCGTTGATGGGAGGGTACTGTCAGGGTTTTTTCCCTGTTTTGTTTGCCATGTGCTGCTGGCAGCCATTTTACTCACCTCTCTTGCTGACTGGTGCATTGTGGGGGATGCTGCTAATTTCCTGCACTTCCTTTTATGGCCAGACTGGTGTGCATCATCTGTTTGAGACAGGATGCAGTCTCAGAATTGTGATGTCATCACTTATTATTTAAAGGGCCTCTGTTCAGTATGCTTTGCCTTGTCTCAGACCTGTTTGTGAGAGTTCCTGTGTATTATCTGGATGTCTGACGTCCTTCCTGGTTCCTGATCCCTGGCTTGTTCCTGACTCTGACTCGTCTGACTACTCGCTTTGGCTCCTGATTCGGCTCGTCTGACTATTCGCTTTGGCTCCTGACTCAGCTCGTCTGACTACCAGCTCTGGTTTTGACTCCTGGCTTGTTATTTGACTTGTGGACTTTTTATTATTTTTTGTTATTAATAAAGGTGTGATTATTTTTGCACTTCTCATCTCAGTCTGATTCCTGGCACCCTGACATACTGCTTGTAATGTCTTGGGCCCAGTGATAGGAATACCCCTTGTAATGTCTTGGGCCCCGTCTTAGGGATACACCTTGTAATGTCTTGTGCCCAATGATAGGAATACACCTTGTAATGTCTTGTGCCCAGTAATAGGAATACACCTTGTAATGTCCTGTGCCCAGTGATAGGAATATACCTTGTAATGTCCTGTGCCCAGTGATAGGAATACACCTTGTTAAGTCCTGTGCCCAGTGATAGGAATACGCCTTGTAATGTCTTGTGCTCAGTGATAGGAATACACCTTGTAATGTCTTGTGCTCAGTGATAGAAATACCCCTTGTAATGTCCTGTGCCCAGTGATAGGAATACACCTTGTAATGTCGTGTGCCCAGTGATAGGAGTACCCCTTGTAATGTCTTGTGCCCAGTCTTAGGAATACAACATGATACAAATATTATTTGTGATGTGTCAATAGAAATATTTTCTTTAGTGTCTCTATACTCAGTACCAGGAATGTGATTATTATCTGGAGGTTTAGCTAGTTTATATCAGCCATTAAATTATATGGAATATGTTATTGTATGGTTGTTGTTACCTAAAGACATAAGGTCCTGTTTAAATAATTAGTTTAAGATAAAACAACAGACTCACACAATTTTATTAATAACCCTCCAATGTAAAAGATTTGCACCTATTATGCCTGAACAATCTTTGGCTAAAGAGCAAGTTGAGATACACGTATGCCAAGTAGCCAGTCAGGAGCCAGCCAGGGAATGTTTCAGAGAGGAATATAAAGAACAAGTTGAGAGAAAAAGATTAGCAATTTGTAGCTAAGGATTAGGCACCAGAATAAGTAAGTTGCAGTTAGGATCAGGCTGATTGCTAAACTCATGCTGGGATTTCTAATCACTCTGCGGCTGGACCTCACTTGATTGATGGGCTGATTATATGGAAGTTTTGTAAATATCATTGTGCCTTCTCCTGACCCTGCGTCACAGAACCCCTGTCGTACCTAAATCAGCTGAAAAATTCTGCTAGATTTTGTTTGTTTCAAAATATGTAAACATTTTAAGTAGAGAGTGAAAAAGCTGAATAACTGCCAGTAATGGTCATAAGAAGTTTCTATATTGTATTTCTTTAAGCACCGTCACTAAACTCACATATTCGAGTACCTAACATAATGACTAGACCTGTTTTAGCAATTTTATCTAATCCTGATCCTCCCAGAAGTCCCTTGAAGGACTTGCCTAGCCTTGTTCCTCCAAGCCGCACACCTGCCTAGCCTAGCTCCTCCCAGCTGCACCCCTGCCTAGCCTTGTTCCTCCAAGGTGCACCCCTGCCTAGTCTAGCTCCTCCCAACAGCACCCCTGCCTAGCCTTGTTCCTCCAAGCCGCACACCTGCCTTGCCTAGCCTTGTTCCTCCAAGCCGCACACCTGCCTTGCCTAGCTCCTCCCAGCAGCACCCTTGCCTAGCCTTGTTCCTCCAAGCCCCACCCCTGCCTAGCCTAGCTCCTCCCAGCAGCACTCCTGCCTAGTCTTATTCAACAAGGTGCACCCCTGGCTAGCCTAGCTCCTCTCAGCCACACCCCTGCCTAGCCTTATTCCTCCAAGCTGTACCCCTGCCTAGCTTCCCCCAGCAGCACCCCTGACTAGCCTTTCTCTTCCCAGCTGCATCCTTGCCTAGCCTAGCTCCTAGCAGAAGCCCCCTGCCTAGCCTCTTTCAGATTCATCCCTGCCTGGCCTTGCACCTGCTGGCACTCCTGCCTAGCCCTGCAACTGCTGGCACTCCTGCCTAGCCTTGCATCTGCTAATAGTCCTGCATAGCTTTGCACCTACTGCCAGTCCTGCCTAGCCTTGTGCCTCCTTGTTGTCCTGCCTAGCCTTGCAACTACTGGCCACCCTGCCTAGCCCTGCACCTGCTGGCACTCCTGTCTAGCCTTTCTTCTACTGCCAGTCCTGCCTAACTTTGCACCTACTGATAGTCCTGCCTAGCCTTGCATCTACTGCCATTCCTGCCTAGCTTTGCACCTACTGCCAGTCCTGCCTAGCAACTACTGGTAGTCCTGCCTTGCTTTGCATCTACTGCCAGTCCTGCCTAGCCTTGCACCTACTGCCAGTCCTGCCTAGCCTTGCACCTACTGCCAGTCCTGCCTAGCCTTGCATCTACTGCTAGTCCTATCTAGAATTGCAACTACTGGTAGTCCTGCATAGCCTTTCTCCTAATGGCAATCCTGCCTAGCCTTGCACCTACTGCCAGTCCTGCCTAGCCTTGCACCTACTGACAGTCCTGCCTACCCTTGCACCTACTGGCAGTCCTGCCTACCCTTGCACCTACTGGCAGTCCTGCCTAGCCTTGCACCTACTGGAGGTCCTGCCTAGCCTTGCATCTACTGGCATTCCTGCCTAGCCTTGCACCTACTGATAGTCCTGCCTAGCCTTGCTTCTACTGCCAGTCCTGCCTAGCTTTGCACCTACTGATAGCCCTGCCTATCCTTGCGCCTCCTAATAGTCCTGCCTAGCCTTGCACCTACTGTTAGTCCTGCCTAGCCTTGCACCTACTAATAGTTCTGCCTATCTTTGCACCTACTGCCAGTCCTGCCTAGCCTTGCACCTACTGCCAGTCCTGCCTAGCCTTGCACCTACTGCCAGTCTTGCCTAGCATTGCATTTACTGCCAGTCCTGTCTAGCCTTGCACCTACTGATAGTCCTGCCTAGCCTTGCAACCATTAATAGTCCTACCTAGCCTTGCAACTATTAATAGTCCTGCCTAGCCTTGCACCTAATGGCAGTCCTGCCGAGCCTTGCACCAACTGGCAGTCCTGCCTATCCTTGCACCTACTAATAGTCCTGCCTTGCAACTATTAATAGTCCTGCCTTGCAACTATTAATAGTCCTGCCTAGTCTTGCAACTATTAATAGTCCTGCCTAGCCTTGCAACTATTAATAGTCCTGCCTAGCCTTGCATCTATTGCCAGTCCTGCCTAGACTTGCACCTACTGCTAGTCCTGTCTAGCCTTGCAACTACTGGTAGTCCTGCATAGCACTGCTCCTAATGGCAGTCATGTCTAGCCTGGAACCTACTGGCAGTCCTGCCTAGCCTTGCACCTAATGATAGTCCTGCCTTGCAACTATTAATAGTCCTGCCTAGCCTTGCAACTATTAATAGTCCTGCCTTGCCTTGCATCTACTGCCAGTCCTGCCTAGCCTTGAACCTACTGGCATTCTGCCTAGCCTTGCACCTACTGGCAGTCCTGCCTAGCCTTGCACCTACTGGCAGTCCTGCCTTGCAGCTATTAATAGTCCTGCCTAGTCTTGCAACTATTAATAGTCCTGCCTAGCCTTGCAACTATTAATAGTCCTTCCTAGCCTTACATCTACTGCCAGTCCTGCCTTGCACCTACTGATAGTCCTGCCTTGCAACTATTAATAGTACTACCTAGCCTTGCAACTATAAATAGTCCTGCCTAGCCCTGCATCTACTGCCAGTCCTGCCTAGCCTTGCACCTACTGGCAGTCCTGCCTAGCCTTGCACCTACTGATAGTCCTGCCTTGCAACTATTAATAGTCCTGCTTAGCCGTGCAACTATAAATAGTCCTGCCTAGCCCTGCATCTACTGCCAGTCCTGCCTAGCCTTGCACCTACTGGCAGTCCTGCCTAGCCTTGCACCTACTAATAGTTCTGCCTATCTTTGCACCTACTGCCAGTCCTGCCTAGCCTTGCACCTACTGCCAGTCCTGCCTAGCCTTGCACCTACTGCCAGTCCTGCCTAGCCTTGCACCTACTGCCAGTCTTGCCTAGCATTGCATTTACTGCCAGTCCTGTCTAGCCTTGCACCTACTGATAGTCCTGCCTAGCCTTGTACCTATTGATAGTCCTGCCTACCCTTGCACCTATTGATAGTCCTGCCTAGACTTGCAACCATTAATAGTCCTACCTAGCCTTACAACTATTAATAGTCCTGCCTAGCCTTGCACCTAATGGCAGTCCTGCCGAGCCTTGCACCAACTGGCAGTCCTGCCTATCCTTGCACCTACTAATAGTCCTGCCTTGCAACTATTAATAGTCCTGCCTTGCAACTATTAATAGTCCTGCCTAGTCTTGCAACTAGTAATAGTCCTGCCTAGCCTTGCAACTATTAATAGTCCTGCCTAGCTTTGCATCTATTGCCAGTCCTGCCTAGACTTGCACCTACTGCTAGTCCTGTCTAGCCTTGCAACTACTGGTAGTCCTGCATAGCACTGCTCCTAATGGCAGTCATGTCTAGCCTCGAACCTACTGGCAGTCCTGCCTAGCCTTGCACCTAATGATAGTCCTGCCTTGCAACTATTAATAGTCCTGCCTAGCCTTGCAACTATTAATAGTCCTGCCTTGCCTTGCATCTACTGCCAGTCCTGCCTAGCCTTGAACCTACTGGCATTCTGCCTAGCCTTGCACCTACTGGCAGTCCTGCCTAGCCTTGCACCTACTGGCAGTCCTGCCTTGCAGCTATTAATAGTCCTGCCTAGTCTTGCAACTATTAATAGTCCTGCCTAGCCTTGCAACTATTAATAGTCCTTCCTAGCCTTACATCTACTGCCAGTCCTGCCTTGCACCTACTGATAGTCCAGCCTTGCAACTATTAATAGTACTACCTAGCCTTGCAACTATAAATAGTCCTGCCTAGCCCTGCATCTACTGCCAGTCCTGCCTAGCCTTGCACCTACTGGCAGTCCTGCCTAGCCTTGCACCTACTGATAGTCCTGCCTTGCAACTATTAATAGTCCTGCTTAGCCTTGCAACTATACATAGTCCTGCCTAGCCCTGCATCTACTGCCAGTCCTGCCTAGCCTTGCACCTACTTATAGTCCTGCATAGCCTTGCACCTACTGGCAGTCCTGCCTAGCCTTGCACCTACTGATAGTCCTGCCTTGCAACTATTAATAGTCCTGCTTAGCCTTGCAACTATTAATAGCCCTGCCTAGCCCGGCACCCACTGATAGTCCGGCCTAGTCATGCACATACTGATAGTCCTTCCTAGCCCTGCACCTACTGATAGTCCGGCCTAGCCTTGCACCTACTTATAGTCCTACCTAGTCTTGCACGTACTGATAGTCCTGCCTAGTTTTGCACGTACTGATAGTCCTGCCTAGTCATGCACGTACTGATAGTCCTGCCTAGTCTTGCACCTACTGCCAGTCCTGCCTTAAATTGCTTATCACTCTTTTATGACTCCAGGTGATCTAGCAATATAAAAAACACATTAATGTAATGTTGATAACGTTTCATGTGTAATGGTTAGTAATCACATTCTTTTGTTTTAGGTGAAGCTGCCCTTCACTTCAAAACTGAGCCAGGACTGCCCCAGGCTCACCTGGAGGGTAATCGTCTTGTTCTCACCTGTCTTGCTGAGGGAAGCTGGCCTTTGACTTTTATGTGGCTGCGTGATGGAGAAGAGATCACATCCTTCTCCTCTGACTACAGGTAATTGTGCTTTTATGTGTTGTTTGCACCTTGTGAAGAGCTAATTAGACATTGGAAAGACATTATCCTCGGGGACTTGGCAAATGCTACTGTCACTTGATACCACAGCCTGGATGTATTTTACCTTTAATTAAAGTGGACAAGGCTCTGCATAGCCTGACACTAAGGACCAAATGATTAAAAACTCACCAGCATGGAGAGAAAGTACACAAAATATTTGGGATTTTTTTAGACCTTTTATTATAATGTAGGAATTTGTCCTTCACATTCAGAATCTGCAGACTGAGATACACATCTTTTCAAGTTAATATCTACCTTTCTGAAATGCTTTGAGGGACCTGCAGTACTGACAAGATGTCTTAGAGAACCCTAGATGCAGGCACATACCACTATGCACAATTTGCTTTTTGCAAAACTGTCCCTGATACAAAATTATTTCATCATAAAACATGAACTTTTAGGGGCACATTTTCTAAAATCTGCAGACTGTCCAGATGTACAAAACTTACTAACTGATGTGCAACACTAGCTCATAGCTGCAGACTATACAGATGTGCAACACTAGCCCATAGCTGCAGACTATACAGATGTGCAACACTAGCTCATAGCTGCAGACTATACAGATGTGCAACACTAGCCCAGAGCTGCAGACTAT
>NC_069507.1:7464025-7484025 GCF_027579735.1 Bombina bombina
TCACCAGATTTAACTTCCATATAACCTATCGTCCAGGTTCAAAGAATGGCAAAGCTGACACTCTTTCAAGATCTCCAAAACCTCCTCCAGATGATATTCCACCACAAACAATACTATCTCGGAAACACTTCCTTGGTGTTACCCATCTATCTTCTGATGTTATTCACTCTTCTCAACAACAAGATATTTCCATACCAAAGGAGATCCTTCGCAGGGGCAATGATGGGTTGTACTATCACAAAGATAGGATCTACATTCCACCTAACATCAGGTCTAGTTTGACTGCAACTCATCATGATTCTCTTCTAGCAGGACACCCTGGCATAGCTAGAACTATAGAATTGATTGGAAGAAATTATTGGTGGCCTAACATGGCCTTTTATATGAAGAATTTTGTAAATTCTTGTCAGGTTTGTGCGACCTTAAAACCACAGAAATTCCGTCCTTATGGGTTCTTAAAACCTCTTCCCATACCTACCCGTCCATGGAATACGGTCGGAATGGATTTTATTGTTGATCTGCCAATGTCATCTAATTTTAACACAATATTAGTAGTGGTGGACCTTCTTACGAAAATGGCACATTTCATTCCCTACAAAAAACTTCCTACTGCATCACAGACTGCCTATCTCTTCATGAAAGAAGTGGTTAGATTACATGGTATACCTAACATCATTATTACGGATCGAGATACCCAGTTCACCTCAAGGTTCTGGAAAGAACTTTGCACCATTCTTAAAATTGAACATCGCTGCAGCACTGCTTTTCATCCACAAATGGCCAGACAGAGAGAGTAAACCAGTTGTTAGAACAGTATATACGCTGTTACTGTTCTTTCCAACAGGACCATTGGTCAGATAATTTATATACTGCAGAGTTTGCCTACAATAATCTACGGAACACTTCCACTAAATGTTCTCCGTTCTTCGCCAACTATGGGTTCCATCCAGTTTTCCAGTTGTATACTCATTCACCATCCTCTTCACCGCATGTTGATGACACCGTTAACACACTTTCAGATACTTTTTCACAACTACAAGATAATATTAAGGCAGCACAAGATCGTCAAAAACATTATTACGATAGCAACAGAAGAAGCCCTCCTAAGTATAAAGTAGGTGATAAGGTGTGTTTATCAACCAAGCACCTCAAACTGAAAACACCTTGCAAAAAGTTTTCTCAGTTGTTCGTTGGACCTTTCACAATAACAGCTGTTGTTAATGAAAACGCTGTTAAATTGGATCTACCGTCATACTATCGTATTCATTCGACATTTCATGTCTCGCTCCTCAAACCATTCTATCCAACCAGACAGCAGACATCTGTCGATATTCCAACCCAAATCGTCGACGATGAGGACATTTATGAAATCAAGTCTATATTGGATTCTCGTTGGCATAAGGGTTCTCTGCAGTATTTGGTACGCTGGAAGGGTTTTTCCCCTGAGGATGATTCTTGGGAACCTTCCTCTCATCTTAATGCTCCCGTTTTCACCAATGTCATCCTGATAAACCTGCTCCGATGGCTGCGGTGCAGCCCCTTTGACGGGGGGGACCTGTCATGTGTCTTATTCGTGGGTTCCTGTCTTTTTAAGGGAAGTCTATAAATTCCCATGATGCCTCTGGCTAATTGCCAATAGTTTTAAGTTTGTGTAGCTATAGCATCTCTGTTCCAAGCCTGCACAACTTCAAAGTCGCTTTACAGTTTTCTAGCTGTTACCAACTTCAACTTTAAACTTGCTTTTGCCGGACATTACTAAGAACAAGCTTTGTGCTGCTTTTGCTGTTGCAGCTTATTTCCAAGGAGACAAACAATTCAATTGGTTCCAGACTCTCACTTCATGAACTGTAGCTGAATCAGGACAAACTTATTAAACAACTGTGACAAGCAGGTGATATATAGCTGAACTTTTTGCATAACAGACTTTACCTTCAACAGCTTAAGTCGCTAATTGAACCGTTTGCAGCTTCAGCATCTTAGAGAGCATTGACCGCTCTCCTCTCCCACAGCCTGTCAGCGTTTCCACGATTGCCATTGGTTCACGCTCACACACCCTCAGAGTGACGTCACAAGTGCTCCGCTGCGCTTCCCAACACAGACGAACTCTGCAGTTCAAAGGTGCGGCTCTCACAGTAACCTAACCGCACAAATACCTTTGAGAATACTACCACCTCTCACTTAAAGGACTAATTCTTCAGCATAACTGAGTCAATAGCAAAGGATATATAGCAACTACGTAACTTGTATATGCTGTCTACAAACTATATCAAACTAACCAGCTGTGTACATTTCCTCTCCTGTAACCAACTAATCAGGATATATATATATATATATATATATATATATATATATATATATATATATATATATATATATATATATATATATATATATATATATATATATATATATATATAAATATTCCCTCTTACATTTCTCTCTCTGGTTAACTCTGCAGTTGTGATCCAACTCCACTTTATACCTTATTATTGAATAAGGATTACAGCTACCTTACAATAACATATATATGTTATAGTCACCTGTACCCTGACAATACACACACACACATATATACACACACACACACACACACACACATATACAATTGTGCTCATAAGTTTACATACCCTGGCAGAATTTATGATTTCTTGGCCATTTTTCAGAGAATATGAATGATAACACAAAAACTTTTCTTTCACTCACGGTTAGTGTTTGGCTGAAGCCTTTTATTTTCTCTTTTTAAATCATAATGACAACAGAAACTACCCAAATGACCCTGATCAAAAGTTTACATACCCTTGTGATTTTGGCCTGATAACATGCACACAAGTTGACACAAAGGGGTTTGAATGGCTATCCAGTGCTGCACTGACGTTTCTGGATTCTGAGTCATGGGGAAAGAAAAAGAATTGTCAAAGGATCTGTGGTAAAAAGGTAGCTGAACTGTATAAAACAGGAAAGGGATATAAAAAGATATCCAAGGAATTGAGAATGCAAATCAGCAGTGTTCAAACTCTAATAAAGAAGTGGAAAATGAGGGATTCTGTTGAAACCAAACCACGGTCAGGTAAACCAACTAAAATTTCAGCCACAACTGCCAGGAAAATTGTTCGGGATGCAAACACAAACCCACAAATAACTTCAGTGAAATACAGGACTCTCTGAAAACATCTGGTGTGGCTGTTTCAAGATACACAATAAGGAGGCACTTGAAGAAAGATGGGCTGCATGGTTGAGTCGCCAGAAGAAAGCCATTACTACGCAAATGCCACAAAGTATCCCACTTACAATATGCCAAACAGCACAGAGACAAGCCTCAAACCTTCTGGCACAAAGTCATTTGGAGTGATGAGACCAAAATAGAGCTTTTTGGCCACAACCATAAACGCTACATTTGGAGAGGAGTCAAGAAGGCCTATGATGAAAGGTACACCATTCCTACTGTAGAATCTGCTGACTTTGTATGCCTTCAGCTGTTATTTGTAAATGTCTTTGTATTGAGACAAGGCTGATTCTTTGAAGCAAAACTGGTTTATTTTAACAGCCAATACAAGCTTAATACAAATAAAATACAATGTAATTAGGTAAAAAGAAATACAAAAATAACAAAAATATAGAGTTCATAGATATAGCTGTCTGCAAGTTGGTAGCATACCCATGAAATGAAAAGGTACAGGGCTTCTGTGTAAGTCTGTGTGTGTAAGTGTCTATGTA
This sequence comes from Bombina bombina, assembly GCF_027579735.1. Lineage (NCBI taxonomy): Eukaryota > Metazoa > Chordata > Amphibia > Anura > Bombinatoridae > Bombina > Bombina bombina. The sequence goes on from NC_069507.1 coordinate 7,467,740, forward strand.
TGTGTGTATGCAAATGAGTGAGTGAGTCTGTGTAAAAAATGAGCCCTTTTTATACTGTATAAATGCATTCTATCCCATTCATACATCTCTTCCCCCAAGCCATGTAAGCAGCTGTCTTCACCAAACAACCTGAGGGAGTCTGTTTACACCTTTAGTGTACATGAAAGGAGTTGTTTATGGTTGTTCACAAATTTGTTTATAGTCCATAGTACATCAAAGGAGTTGTAAATTCCCATTCCAAATGTGTATCTCCCATCTGTATATCTTTGTGTATTGCCATTTATTGGTCACTTAAAAACATAATTTATGTAAGAACTTACCTGATAAATTCATTTCTTTCATATTAGCAAGAGTCCATGAGCTAGTGACGTATGGGATATACATTCCTACCAGGAGGGGCAAAGTTTCCCAAACCTCAAAATGCCTATAAATACACCCCTCACCACACCCACAATTCAGTTTAACGAATAGCCAAGAAGTGGGGTGATAAAAAAGTGCGAAAGCATATAAAATAAGGAATTGGAATAATTGTGCTTTATACAAAATCATAACCACCACAAAAAAGGGCAGGCCTCATGGACTCTTGCTAATATGAAAGAAATGAATTTATCAGGTAAGTTCTTACATAAATTATGTTTTCTTTCATGTAATTAGCAAGAGTCCATGAGCTAGTGACGTATGGGATAATGACTACCCAAGATGTGGATCTTTCCACACAAGAGTCACTAGAGAGGGAGGGATAAAATAAAGACAGCCAATTCCTGCTGAAAATAATCCACACCCAAAATAAAGTTTAACGAAAAACATAAGCAGAAGATTCAAACTGAAACCGCTGCCTGAAGTACTTTTCTACCAAAAACTGCTTCAGAAGAAGAAAATACATCAAAATGGTAGAATTTAGTAAAAGTATGCAAAGAGGACCAAGTTGCTGCTTTGCAGATCTGGTCAACCGAAGCTTCATTCCTAAACGCCCAGGAAGTAGAAACTGACCTAGTAGAATAAGCTGTAATTCTCTGAGGCGGAGTTTTACCCGACTCAACATAGGCAAGATGAATTAAAGATTTCAACCAAGATGCCAAAGAAATGGCAGAAGCTTTCTGGCCTTTTCTAGAACCGGAAAAGATAACAAATAGACTAGAAGTCTTACGAAAAGATTTCGTAGCTTCAACATAATATTTCAAAGCTCTAACAACATCCAAAGAATGCAACGATTTCTCCTTAGAATTCTTAGGATTAGGACATAATGAAGGAACCACAATTTCTCTACTAATGTTGTTGGAATTCACAACTTTAGGTAAAAATTCAAAAGAAGTTGGCAACACCGCCTTATCCTGATGAAAAATCAGAAAAGGAGACTCACAAGAAAGAGCAGATAATTCAGAAACTCTTCTGGCAGAAGAGATGGCCAAAAGGAACAAAACTTTCCAAGAAAGTAATTTAATGTCCAATGAATGCATAGGTTCAAACGGAGGAGCTTGAAGAGCTCCCAGAACCAAATTCAAACTCCAAGGAGGAGAAATTGACTTAATGACAGGTTTTATACGAACCAAAGCTTGTACAAAACAATGAATATCAGGAAGAATAGCAATCTTTCTGTGAAAAAGAACAGAAAGAGCAGAGATTTATCCTTTCAAAGAACTTGCGGACAAACCCTTATCTAAACCATCCTGAAGAAACTGTAAAATTCTCGGTATTCTAAAAGAATGCCAGGAAAAATGATGAGAAAGACACCAAGAAATATAAGTCTTCCAGACTCTATAATATATCTCTCGAGATACAGATTTACGAGCCTGTAACATAGTATTAATCACAGAGTCAGAGAAACCTCTTTGACCAAGAATCAAGCGTTCAATCTCCATACCTTTAAGTTTAAGGATTTCAGATCCTGATGGAAAAAAGGACCTTGTGACAGAAGGTCTGGTCTTAACGGAAGAGTCCACGGTTGGCAAGAGGCCATCCGGACAAGATCCGCATACCAAAACCTGTGAGGCCATGCCGGAGCTACCAGCAGAACAAACGAGCATTCCTTCAGAATCTTGGAGATTACTCTTGGAAGAAGAACTAGAGGCGGAAAGATATAGGCAGGATGATACTTCCAAGGAAGTGATAATGCATCCACTGCCTCCGCCTGAGGATCCCGGGATCTGGACAGATACCTGGGAAGTTTCTTGTTTAGATGGGACGCCATCAGATCTATTTCTGGAAGTTCCCACATTTGAATAATCTGAAGAAATACCTCTGGGTGAAGAGACCATTCGCCCGGATGCAACGTTTGGCGACTGAGATAATCCGCTTCCCAATTGTCTACACCTGGGATATGAACCGCAGAGATTAGACAGGAGCTGGATTCCGCCCAAACCAAAATTCGAGATACTTCTTTCATAGCCAGAGGACTGTGAGTCCCTCCTTGATGATTGATGTATGCCACAGTTGTGACATTGTCTGTCTGAAAACAAATGAACGATTCTCTCTTCAGAAGAGGCCAAAACTGAAGAGCTCTGAAAATTGCACGGAGTTCCAAAATATTGATCGGTAATCTCACCTCCTGAGATTCCCAAACTCCTTGTGCCGTCAGAGATCCCCACACAGCTCCCCAACCTGTGAGACTTGCATCTGTTGAAATTACAGTCCAGGTCGGAAGCACAAAAGAAGCCCCCTGAATTAAACGATGGTGATCTGTCCACCATGTTAGAGAGTGTCGAACAATCGGTTTTAAAGATATTAATTGAGATATCTTCGTGTAATCCTTGCACCATTGCTTCAGCATACAGAGCTGAAGAGGTCGCATGTGAAAACGAGCAAAGGGGATCGCGTCCGATGCAGCAGTCATAAGACCTACAATTTCCATGCATAAGGCTACCGAAGGGAATGATTGTGACTGAAGGTTTCGACAAGCTGCAATCAACTTTAGACGTCTCTTGTCTGTTAAAGACAGAGTCATGGACACTGAATCCATCTGGAAACCCAGAAAGGTTACCCTTGTCTGAGGAATCAAAGAACTTTTTGGTAAATTGATCCTCCAACCATGATCTTGAAGAAACAACACAAGTCGATTCGTATGAGATTCTGCTAAATGTAAAGACTGAGCAAGTACCAAGATATCGTCCAAATAAGGAAATACCACAATACCCTGTTCTCTGATTACAGACAGCAGGGCACCGAGAACCTTTGTAAAAATTCTTGGAGCTGTAGCTAGGCCAAACGGCAGAGCCACAAACTGGTAATGCTTGTCCAGAAACGAGAATCTCAGGAACTGATAATGATCTGGATGAATCGGAATATGCAGATATGCATCCTGTAAATCTATTGTGGACATATAATTCCCTTGCTGAACAAAAGGTAAGATAGTCCTTACAGTTACCATCTTGAACGTTGGTATCCTTACATAACGATTCAATATTTTTAGATCCAGAACTGGTCTGAAAGAATTCTCCTTCTTTGGTACAATGAAGAGATTTGAATAAAACCCCATCCCCTGTTCCGGAACTGGAACTGGCATAATTACTCCAGTCAACTCTAGATCTGAAACACATTTCAGAAATGCTTGAGCTTTTACTGGATTTACTGGGACACGGGAAAGAAAAAATCTCTTTGCAGGAGGTCTCAACTTGAAACCAATTCTGTACCCTTCTGAAACAATGCTCTGAATCCAAAGATTGTGAACAGAATTGATCCAAATTTCCTTGAAAAAACGTAACCTGCCCCCTACCAGCTGAGCTGGAATGAGGGCCGCACCTTCATGTGGACTTAGAAGCAGGCTTTGCCTTTCTAGCTGGCTTGGATTTATTCCAGACTGGAGATGGTCTCCAAACTGAAACTGCTCCTGAGGATGAAGGATCAGGCTTTTGTTCTTTGTTGAAACGAAAGGAACGAAAACGATTATTAGCCCTGTTTTTACCTTTAGATTTTTTATCCTGTGGTAAAAAAGTTCCTTTCCCACCAGTAACAGTTGAAATAATGGAATCCAACTGAGAACCAAATAATTTGTTACCCTGGAAAGAAATGGAAAGTAAAGTTGATTTAGAAGCCATATCAGCATTCCAAGTTTTAAGCCATAAAGCTCTTCTAGCTAAAATAGCTAGAGACATAAACCTGACATCAACTCTGATAATATCAAAAATGGCATCACAGATAAAATTATTAGCATGCTGAAGAAGAATAATAATATCATGAGAATCACGATGTGTTACTTGTTGCGCTAAAGTTTCCAACCAAAAAGTTGAAGCTGCAGCAACATCAGCCAAAGATATAGCAGGTCTAAGAAGATTACCTGAACACAGATAAGCTTTTCTTAGAAAGGATTCAATTTTCCTATCTAGAGGATCCTTAAACGAAGTACCATCTGACGTAGGAATAGTAGTACGTTTAGCAAGGGTAGAAATAGCCCCATCAACTTTAGGGATCTTGTCCCAAAATTCTAATCTGTCAGACGGCACAGGATATAATTGCTTAAAACGTTTAGAAGGAGTAAATGAATTACCCAAATTATCCCATTCTTTGGAAATTACTGCAGAAATAGCATTAGGAACAGGAAAAACTTCTGGAATAACCACAGGAGCTTTAAATACCTTATCTAAACGTTTAGAATTAGAATCAAGAGGACCAGAATCCTCTATTTCTAAAGCAATTAGTACTTCTTTAAGTAAAGAACGAATAAATTCCATTTTAAATAAATATGAAGATTTATCAGCATCAACCTCTGAGACAGAATCCTCTGAACCAGAGGAATCATCAGAATCAGAATGATGATGTTCATTTAAAAATTCATCTGTAGGGAGAGAAGTTTTAAAAGATTTTTTACGTTTACTAGAAGGAGAAATAACAGACATAGCCTTCTTTATGGATTCAGAAACAAAATCTCTTATATTATCAGGAACATTCTGCACCTTAGATGTTGAAGGAACTGCAACAGGCAATGGTACTTTACTAAAGGAAATATTATCTGCTTTAACAAGTTTGTCATGACAATCAATACAAACAACAGCTGGAGGAATAGCTACCAAAAGTTTACAGCAGATACACTTAGCTTTGGTAGATTCAGCACTTGACAGCGATTTTCCTGTAGTATCTTCTGACTCAGATGCAACGTGAGACATCTTGCAATATGTAAGAGAAAAAACAACATATATATAAAGCAAAATTGATCAAATTCCTTAAATGACAGTTTCAGGAATGGGAAAAAATGCCAAAGAACAAGCTTCTAGCAACCAGAAGCAATAAAAAATGAGACTTAAATAATGAGGAGACAAAAGAGACGCCCATATTTTTTCGCGCCAAATAAGACGCCCACATTATTTGGCGCCTAAATGCTTTTTGGCGCCAAAAATGACGCCACATCCGGAACGCCGACATTTTTGGCGCAAAATAACGTCAAAAAATGACGCAACTTCCGGCGACACGTATGACGCCGGAAACGGAAATAGAATTTTTGCGCCAAAAAAATCCGCGCCAAGAATGACGCAATAAAATGAAGCATTTTCAGCCCCCGCGAGCCTAACAGCCCACAGGGAAAAAGTCAAATTTTAAGGTAAGAAAAATGTTAAATTAAAATGCATTATCCCAAATATGAAACTGACTGTCTGAAAATAAGGAAAGTTGAACATTCTGAGTCAAGGCAAATAAATGTTTGAATACATATATTTAGAACTTTATAAACAAAGTGCCCAACCATAGCTTGGAGTGTCACAGAAAATAAGACTTACTTACCCCAGGACACTCATCTACATATAGCAGATAGCCAAACCAGTACTGAAACGAGAATCAGCAGAGGTAATGGTATATATAAGAGTATATCGTCGATCTGAAAAGGGAGGTAAGAGATGAATCTCTACGACCGATAACAGAGAACCTATGAAATAGATCCCGTAGAAGGAGATCACTGCATTCAAATAGGCAATACTCTCCTCACATCCCTCTGACATTCACTGCACGCTGAGAGGAAAACCGGGCTCCAACTTGCTGCGGAGCGCATATCAACGTAGAATCTAGCACAAACTTACTTCACCACCTCCATCGGAGGCAAAGTTTGTAAAACTGAATTGTGGGTGTGGTGAGGGGTGTATTTATAGGCATTTTGAGGTTTGGGAAACTTTGCCCCTCCTGGTAGGAATGTATATCCCATACGTCACTAGCTCATGGACTCTTGCTAATTACATGAAATAAAGGGTTGTTGATGATCAATCTTCCTCCAGGGAATCCATCCACCCAGGATGTTTTCACATCAAAGAGTTGGTGATCAATATCAGTTTTCCATTATCTTTACCCAACAGCAACACATCCTTCCAAGGAGACACCTGTGACCTCCATTTGATACAATGAGTTGGCATCCATTTGATACACTGAATTTGCAATAAGTTAACTTGTAATGAAAAGTATGATACAACAATCCTCCATTTGGTCAACAAGATGACCACACTTGTATCTTTGTTTGGAGTTTCCTCCGTGCTTAGGGTTAGGCCTGGAATACAATCTCACTCCCATTCACACTTATACATATACAGTACAACATTCTAAAGGTTAGAGCTCAGTTTTATATCACTGCTGGCTAGATGATTTGATTAATGTCACGTTTAGGGATTATGCAGTGATTTGTGGAATGGCCTTCTCGGTTGCAATTTCCACACACTTGTGTATGGTACAATGTAGAAGAGGCAATTTTTATCCCAATTTGGGCCTCAACTTTCATGGAAAGAAGACTAATCTTTTTATATAGACGTCTGGTTAGACAGCACATACACCCCTGTACCAGTACTAGCAAGACAGCAACAATGCTTATTACAACTGGATGTAACAAATAGTTATATACACTTGTATCTGTAGCAGAATAACCTAATAAACTTTCCCACCAAGATATCTCAGCATCCTTCTCTAAAATGTGTGTTACCCTTTTTAGTTCATTCTGATCATGGTGAATAATGATTGTAGCTTTTTTTCTCATCATGCTTTAGTTTCTCTAGCAAGTATTTGTCTTTATCAAATTTAACTAGCCAGTCATGCAGTTGCTTACCCATACCTAAATTTAAGGCTTTTATGTTCACAGGGCTCTGATAGCTGAAATCCAAAGTAAAGTTAGTAATTGTAGGAACAATATATTTCCATAACGGGGTTCTAATTTCAGTTATATTTCCTAAAGTACACCAAGCACCTCTAGATACATAGGTATCAATGATACACTCATTATCTGTGACTAGAGACACAGCTGTATCATTTAGTGCAAAAAAACATACCCTCTTATGTCCCATGTAATATATTGGTGCTCTCTTTTTAGAGATTGTTTCCCCATCTAGGATACAAACTGAGGCATTGTCCCAGCAATGTTCCTCTACAAATCTATATTGTCCCTGTGTACATAAAATATCATGATTTTTCTGTTGACAAAGAGAAATATCCACCTGTTGCCATCTCCCATTTTCTCTGATCACATAGAGGTAATCTAATCTTGGGTGTAATAATGTTGATTCTCCACTTAGAATACCAATAGCTAATACTTTATATACCGATGTTAATGTTTCACGTGAAAAAGGTATTAAGGAAGAGGCATAACATCTGTCAAAATCATGATTTATACAGCCAATCCAGTCATTTGTCCACCATTGTGAGTGTGTAAAATGCAAAAATATTGGTAAGGCTGCACGGACTTGGGATAATAATTCAAAAGGGTATTAACCATTATAGAAAGATTGTACTATTAATTTTAGGTTGGTGGATAGTTCTGTTTGTCCTTGGGTACATGCTAAGGCCCATGATACATTCTTGCCTAACATAAATTCTGTTTCCACTGATTTTTTTAAAATGATCTATCAAATTCTTAGTTACATCAACCTGAGTATTTACATGCCCTTCCTGCATATTATTCAGAATATGATTTATTTTCCTTTGTATGTCTAACCCTTCTTTACTAGCAGAGGCTATGGATGAAAGTTTGTTTCTTAACACCTCTATATCAATACCATTAACAACAACCATTCCTGTTCCCATTCCACCCAGTATTGTGTTAAATATGTCCCTTTTCCCTCTAATGTGGTTTTGTTTAAGTGAATCATATCCCCTACTTCGATGATTACGTTTTTCTTTTGGAATAAGCCAATTGTTCAATGCAATTATATGGTTTTGTGTGTATTCTGTACATTGAGGGTAGTATGTTTTAACTAACCACTGGGATAGATTAAAATGCCAAGTTACAAAATTATATTGAACATTTTTGGCAAGTATCTGGGAAGAGTCTAAATTAACCTGAAAGGGTTGTCCTTTCTCTAGGTGTTGGGATTCATGAGAAATATTTGAGTGTTCATCTTTACAATATTCTACATGATCTGGTAAGGCATCTAATATTAGCATATCCCCTACTTCTATTGACAACTCTGGAATTTCACATTTCCAAAGTCCTAGTGCCTCTCTGTAAGATGTATATGGTCTAACTATTGACCCCTTAACACCTTTGTATACATGATTGTTTTTTACATATCTCCCTCGTTCATATTTAACTTTAACATCCATTGTTGTGCCTACTAATTCACTGTGTGTGATTGAAATATGCCTTGGGCTTCTCATGGGATCAATGGGATCCTTCCAATGGACAGCACATTCAATCACAAATTTACCATCCTTTAAATTGCTATTAAAAACCCCATTATGTTTCCCCTTTGGTATATTTTTATCTGGTAACATAGATTTCTCATCTAACCAGTACCCTGTAGAATTTACATATATCACAAGATCAAAATAAGGTTGAAGATCATCAGATCGTACAATCTGTGTACCATGTGTTAATTTCAGCAATCCTCTTGTAGAATTTGGTTGAAACCTGCCAAATGAAAAATATATTTCCAACCCATGTGTAACTGAATATCCCAATTCATGTCCCAGTGGTGGTTCATCTATTTCATGTATATACCTCACTGTTCTTTTCCTTGCTACACCTTGATTTTCTATCATATTACCAGTGTTATTTGTTATATAACTATGATTGTCATTGTTATTTGGTCCATAAACATGGAAGATAATTATACACGCTCCAATCAGAGGGATGATTACATTTGGAGTCCATTTATCCAGGTTCCAGATGTTTTTATGTCTTTGTCGCTCCATAATGGATCCTGGAAAGAAAAAATCAAGAGCAGAATCAGGTCTTATCCATTATATCTTTTGCATTGATCAACATGCACCCATTTTTCCAACCCTCTCTTTTTCAAGCACTTATTACTTCCTGACTCAATGATACGCTTAACCTTGACTACTTGGTCACTAAGGGTTATTGTGACTAAAAAGGGACCCTCCCAATTTGAATCCCATGGAGACTTTGGTACAAAATTCTTTAACATTACCTTATCTCCCACTTTTAAGCTGATTGGGGGCTTTCCTGCTTGTTCTTTTTCTCTTGGTGCCATATTACAAGCTGCAAACTGTAAATAATTTTGTACCTGATCCTGTAATTGTTTTAGAAACTTATCTTTTTCAGCTGATTCTTTCAAAGGGGTACTGATTTTTGGATCTGCAGGGTGGCTGAGATTCATTGTCCTACCTGTCATTAGCTGATAAGGGGTAAGCTGTGTAGCTGTAGCTGTTGATCCCCTAATAGCCATCAGTATAGCAGGTAGGTGGATGATCCAATGTTTCCCTGACTGAAGAACCATCTTTTTTAGCCTCTCTTTTAGGGTTCTGTTCATTCTTTCAACCATACCCGATGACTGGGGGTGATAGGGGACATGGAATCTTTGCTCTACGCCTAGCATATCACAGAGTGCTTTCATTATTTTCCCAGTGAAGTGTGTCCCTCTATCTGACTCTAAAACTTTTGGAAATCCCCACCTTGAGAACACTTGTTCCCATAGAGCTTTAGCTGTAGCTGAAGCTGAATCTTTCCTTAGAGGAAGAGCCTCTACCCATTTAGAAAATACATCTACAACCATAAGTAAATATCTGTATCCTCCTGGGGCGCTAGGCAGTGGCCCCACAAAATCTATTTGTAGGTTATTCCATGGACCATCAGCTACAGGTACTCTAGACAAAACTGGCTTTTGACCTTTAGGCCTGGGATTTAATTGTGCACAGATAAGGCATTCCTGTACTACCTGACTGACAGTATTTTTCATTTCCTCCCACCAATATTTTGTCTGAATGTATTTCAAAGTCCCTTCTGTACCCATATGTCCTGTTAACCTGTGATTCTCTTTGGTTATATCTTTCTGATGTTGGCTAGGCACTGCAAATTTAAGACCTTCTGGTGTTATTCTCATTAACAAACCATCTTGTAATAAATATGACTGTGGTGTATCTGTTACCTGCCCTTCAATCTGTTGTTTTATGCTAAATAACCTAGCATCCTTGTCCTGTTCTGCTGCTAAACAAGGGTCTTGTGCTCTGAGCACAGGTAAGCATTCAGTAACTAAACATTCTTTTTCATCTTTGTCAGCTAAGTCATGCTCCTCCCATGCCTGCTCTCCCTCAGGGTAATAGGAAGTCCACTTAACTCCCTCCAGTGCAGCCTCTTTAACCATAGAATCTACCATGTTATTTCCTAGTGTATTCTCATCATTTCCTTTCTGATGTGCTTTTACTTTAAGTATTGCAACCCTCTGCGGTTCTCTACTTGCTCTGTCCCAAATGTCTTTGAATACTAAACTATGTGTGAGGGTTTTACCTGAAGCATCAGTAAGTCCTCTTGTGTGCCATAGAGACATGTATTCAGTAAGAGACCTTGTCACATATGCACTGTCAGAATAAATTGTGATGGGGCCTGCACTGAAGTGAACAATAGCATCCCTGACTGCTTCCAATTCTGCCCTCTGGGCTGAGAAACCTCTAGGACATTTTATCAGGATTTTCTCATTTGTTTGGGGACACCACAAAGCATAACCTGTATAGAAACGCCCACTTTCCCAGTACCTAGATCCATCCACCCAAATTTTTAAATCATCAGTTTGTGCTGTTAATCTAAAAATCTCTTGTGTTTGAGCTCTATGTGTTTCCCCACAATCATGTGTCTCCCCTTCATATTGCAATAACTGTGGAATACAGTATGATGAGCTATGTGTCACTGTGATATTTCTGGAAGTCAGGTCCACTAGCCATCTGGCTACTCTCTGTGAAGATACTCCACTTAGAGTACGGTCCAAAAGCATTTTAATAGGAGTGTGTGGTGTCTGAAGAATTATGTTAGAGAATCCCACTACATGTTCTGTTGCAAGGATTGCCCAATGTACTGACAGTAAATTTCTAACACAGTCATCAAATCCTTTCTCCACTGGACTAAGTACTCTTGAGAAATATCCAATTGGTACCCATTTTCCATTTCGCTGTTGTAGCAACACAGCCGTAATTGCTACAGATGATGCATGCACTTGTAAAGCAAATGGTAAGCAGGAATCTGGATTACTTAAAGCAGGCGCTTGTGTCAGATCGACTTTCAATTTATTGAATGCCTGTTCATGTAACTCATTCCAATCTAAAGGATCTGCTTCTCCTTTTTCACCTTTTAACAAGTAATACAAGTGGCGAGCCTTTTCTGCAAAACCCTCTATGAAATCTCTACAAAAGCCTACCATTCCCAAAAACTGTCTCAGTGCTGTCTTTGTATTTGGTCGTGGTAATTTCCTAATAGTCTCACATTTGTGTGGATCAGGGGTCCTCCCTCCCTTTGAGACTATTACACCCAAAAAGGATACTGTGTCTTTCATTAATTGAGCTTTAGCAGGATTTAATTTTAAGCCTGAATTTTGTATTAATGCAAGCAATTCACTCAGTAGAGTGTAGTGCTGTTCCTTGGTGTCTGTTTGAAGCAGTACATCATCCACATACTGGATAAGACAGTCTGGCTCAGAGAAAGGGGAAAGAATATCTGCCATACATTTATGAAAATATGTTGGACTTGAATGAAAGCCCTGAGGGAGCGAACAAAATGGAAATGTTTTTTTCTGGAATGTGAAAGCAAATTTATATTGACTGTCTGGATGTACAGGAATGGCAAAAAATCCATTTGAAATATCTAGGACACTATACACTGTACTTGTAGGTTTTAGTGATATCATCATATCAGGCATTTTTGCTACAACATTTGTAACTGGGGGGGTGTATTTATTTAGTGCTCTGAAATCAATTGTGGGACGCCATGTACCATTAGGTTTTTTTACTGGCCACAATGGGGAATTATTAGTGGACTGGCATTCTCTAATGACATTTTGTGACAATAAATTTTCAATTGTTTTCTCAATATGTGGTATAGCTTCAGTGGGGAATTTGTATTGTTTTTGTGGAGGGGGGTCAGGACCCTCTACCTTTACCATCATGTTAGAAACTCTGCCACATTCTGATTTTGACACAGCCCACACATCCCCATGCTGCAACAAGATATCAGCTAAAATACTGTCATCAGTTTGTAACAAAGAAGGAGGATCAAGAGCATTAGGAATTTTAACTGATGCTATGCCATAATTGTCAGTAATTATATGTACATTTCCTTTATACCTAGATCCCTTCCACAAAATCCAGTTACACAGATCTACAACCAAACCATGTGCTCTCATCAAATCTGATCCTATAATTGTTCCCTCATGTGTAGGGGAAAGCCACAAGCTGTGTTTCAGCAATAGGTCTCCTATTTTAACTGTTACGGGCACTGAGTGTTTTGATGGTACAAGTTGCCCCCCAAAACCTTTCAGGAATATTTGGTCACTGTCAGGGTCAGTAGTCAATTTAATGTCAGTTAGTGTAACAGCTGCACCAGTATCTACAAGAATTTGTGTACGATGGCCCCCTAAAGTACCTTGGATACTAGGCCTGCCACCTTTATCCCTTTGCAGATGACATACTTGGGACATGACAGGGGCCTGACATCCCTATTGTTTTCTATAAGGGTTGGTTGGAAGAGGAATTTCATACTCCTCAGGTTGTGTTGCAATTTAATTAATGGGCCATATGGGTTTGAATCAGGGAACTCCCTTCTCTCTTGTTTCTGATTATTGTGTTCTGTTTTTTTGTGTTCTGGCCTGTATGAGTTTTTTTTGTTATCACTATTTCTTTTTTGTAATCTACAATCTCTCATGATATGGCCTGTATTCCCACATTTATAACATTTGCCATTAAATTTTGCTCTACCCTCATTTTTCACAATCTCAGAAATTTTCCTGTGTGTTTTGTCATCTTTTGTATCTTGAATCCAATCTTTAAGTATATTTATAAATGTCTGGTATGAATTAGCATTTCTGAGAGCTACTTTTATGGAATAATCTACAGCAGTACATTTATTGGCCATTGAATATAAGAAATCTGTGTCATCAGGAGACATGTTTGGGCAATTATAAGTTGCTCTATATAGTGACAAATAATCATTACAGAACAAAACTGGGTCATCACCTCTCTTTAACCTAGAATTTTCTAATGCATTAGTACCTCTAGCGTCACGGCCACCCATGATGCGCTGCAATTCTTTTATTCTCTCAGCTACATTTCCCCAGTTTGTGTTTGAATCAGCTGTTATACCTCTGTGTGTGCCCACTGGTGCTTTTAATTGTGCGGCTAGCTGGTAAGGCAACCACGCTCTAAGTAAAGCACATGCATCTTTATTTCCCAAATTGTGCTATGTGATTACAGCCTCCAATTTATTAGATAAACTTATTGGTGATGCATTTGTATCAAATTTACCCAAAATTTGGCACAGATTAGTACGGTCTTGTATCGTGAGGGACACAGGGTTAGTAACACTATTCAGATTAGTTAGTGATTGAGGGGTCTTGTGTCTGAATTCTATTTGTTGTCTGCTACCTATTGTTTGAGGAGTTAGAATAGGGGGAATTTGGTTTAAAGTTAGCAAAGGACTGTCAGGGTTGCTAGAGGTCTGTTCATCTAAATCTATAGTTTGATTGTCAGTACCATTTACTTCTAAAGAACACACATGTGCTAGACTACTACTGTAATGGTTACATTTATCTTGTATCCCCTGTGCTTTCAGAGACAAAATACATTGTTCCTTATGTAAAAGCTGTGATTTAGACTCTAACAGTTCTGCCTTAAGTGATGCAACAACATTTTCTCTCTGCATTTCCTTTTCTTCCATAGAGCTTACTAGTTGCTCTCTCAATATACACCTCTCCTCACATTCTTCAAGCCTTTCTTCCAGTTCACTATTGAATTCAGTCAGCCTGTCAACTTCCTCACTCAGCTCATCACATTCACATTCATTTTCCATGACAGAGGCAGATGCAACAGTTATAGACTGCTCAAGTTTATCCAATTGCTCTCTAAGCTGCACTCTCTCTGTGTACCATTCAAACTCCTTTTTCTCAGCAATCTCTTTCCTTCTAAGCAACATAGATAAAACATTGCTAAGCTTCTCTTTTTCTGATTTTTTAGACAAAAAACTATGCTTGGATTTATTATTTTGCTGATCACACTGAACAAAAACATCCTTAAACTGATGAGTTAAAGGATCATCTGCACATGTTTTGTATGTGGCAGAGGCATACTTCTTAATGTACCTTTCAACAATATCCATGCTTCCTATATAGCACAATTCACAAAATGCAACAAGTATATTAAACTGTTATTGTACAGCAACAAAAGACTTGATATCAGCTAAGCTACCAATCTTTTCCAAGGAGTAACACACCAAATAAAACAAAAAGCCAAAGACAAACTAAGACTCAACAAATTTATAAGTGAAATTATCTCCTTTCTATGACTGACCGTATCCCCTCAAACTAATCCTATCTGGATCTTAGATCCGGGCCAAGAGGGATCTCCTATTGAAGCAATACACAACTAATTACCTCTCAGGGGGTACTTCAGTCACCAAGGGTGATCAGCCCTACTCTGCCGGCAACTACTGAACAACTAAACAGCTCAATAACTATTCACAGCACTTGAAAACAACAACAACAAAAAATTTTGAACTTGCAGAATAATAATTAAACATATACTCACCGGATATGCACGTCTGCTCACCGATGATGTATTTCACAGGATCTCAGCTGTTTCTGGAGAAAAACCTCAGGATCTGGCAGCACTCACGAACCAGCGTGATAGTTGCACACTCAGGAGATGATTCTTAAGTACTTGAGAATTTCCTTTACCCACGAAAACTTCTTTAGGCTCCAATACTTCAGTTTAGCAGATTTAGTAGTGGTATAACGTGGATTTTTGCGATTTATCCACGTCCCATCTGGGGTGCCAAGTGTACAATCTGCTGACTTTGTGTGCCTTCAGCTGTTATTTGTAAATGTCTTTGTATTGAGACAAGGCTGATTCTTTGAAGCAAAACTGGTTTATTTTAACAGCCACTACAAGCTTAATACAAATAAAATACAATGTAATTAGGTAAAAAGAA
Organism: Bombina bombina; assembly: GCF_027579735.1. Taxonomy (NCBI): domain Eukaryota; kingdom Metazoa; phylum Chordata; class Amphibia; order Anura; family Bombinatoridae; genus Bombina; species Bombina bombina. Next base: position 7,483,059 of record NC_069507.1, read on the forward strand.
ATACAAAAATAACAAAAATATAGAGTTCATAGATATAGCTGTCTGCAAGTTGGTAGCATAGCCATAAAATGAAAAGGTACAGGGCTTCTGTGTAAGTCTGTGTGTGTGAGTGTCTATGTATGTGTGTATGCAAATGAGTGAGTCTGTGTAAAAAATGAGCCCTTTTTATACTGTATAAATGCATTCTATCCCATTCATACATCTCTTCCCCCAAGCCATGTAAGCAGCTGTCTTCACCAAACAACCTGATGGAGTCTGTTTATGGTTGTTCACAAATTTGTTTATAGTCCATAGTACATCAAAGGAGTTGTAAATTCCCATTCCAAATGTGTATCTCCCATCTGTATATCTTTGTGTATTGCCATTTATTGGTCACTTAAAAAGGGTTGTTGATGATCAATCTTCCTCCAGGGAATCCATTCACCCAGGATGTTTTCACATCAAAGAGTTGGTGATCAATATCAGTTTTCCATTATCTTTACCCAACAACAACACATCCTTCCAAGGAGACACCTGTGACCTCCATTTGATACAATGAGTTGGTGATCAATATCAGTTTTCCATTATCTTTACCCAACAACAACACATCCTTCCAAGGAGACACCTGTGACCTCCATTTGATACAAAGAGTTGGTGATCAATATCAGTTTTCCATTATCTTTACCCAACAGCAACACATCCTTCCAAGGAGACACCTGTGACCTCCATTTGATACAATGAGTTGGCCTCCATTTGATACACTGAATTTGCAATAAGTTAACTTGTAATGAAAAGTATGATACAACACCTACTGTGAAACATGTATATTTATTTGAATTTTTATTCACAATTATTTCATCATTTTTTCACTCTTTTGTACATTGACCACCATGTACTTTTTTATATAGTTTTTTCTTTTCTTTTTTGTGTGTTAATTTTATTGATTTTCTCACAGCTGGGTATCACTTTTACAATACACGTTTAGTTG
>NC_069507.1:7494025-7529580 GCF_027579735.1 Bombina bombina
GTAATGGTACAAGAGTATATAGCAGACAGCTAAACCAGTACTGAAACGTATCAGCAGAGGTAATGGTACAAGAGTATATAGCAGACAGCTAAACCAGTACTGAAACATATCAGTAGAGGTAATGGTAGAGGAGTATATAGCAGACAGCTAAACCAGTACTGAAACATATCAGCAGAGGTAATGGTAGAGGAGTATATAGCAGACATCTAAACCAGTAGTGAAACGTATCAGCAGAGGTAATGGTACAAGAGTATATAGCAGACAGCTAAACCAGTACTGAAACGTATCAGCAGAGGTAATGGTACAAGAGTATATAGCAGACAGCTAAACCAGTACTGAAACGTATTAGCAGAGGTAATGGTACATGAGTATATAGCAGACAGCTAAACCAGTACTGAAACATATCAGTAGAGGTAATGGTACAAGAGTATATAGCAGACAGCTAAACCAGTACTGAAACATATCAGTAGAGGTAATGGTAGAGGAGTATATAGCAGACAGCTAAACCAGTAGTGAAACATATCAGCAGAGGTAATGGTACAAGAGTATATAGCAGACAGCTAAACCAGTACTAAAACGTATCAGCAGAGGTAATGGTAGAGGAGTATATAGCAGACAGCTAAACCAGTAGTGAAACGTATCAGCAGAGGTAATGGTACAAGAGTATATAGCAGACAGCTAAACCAGTACTGAAACGTATCAGCAGAGGTAATGGTACAAGAGTATATAGCAGACAGCTAAACCGGTACAAGAGTATATAACAGACAGCTAAACCAGTACTGAAACATATCAGTAGAGGTAATGGTACAAGAGTATATAGCAGACAGCTAAACCAGTACTGAAACATATCAGCAGAGGTAATGGTACAAGAGTATATAGCAGACAGCTAAACCAGTACTGAAACATATCAGTAGAGGTAATGGTACAAGAGTATATAGCAGACAGCTAAACCAGTACTGAAACATATCAGTAGAGGTAATGGTACAAGAGTATATAACAGACAGCTAAACCAGTACTGAAACATATCAGTAGAGGTAATGGTACAAGAGTATATAGCAGACAGCTAAACCAGTACTGAAACATATCAGCAGAGGTAATGGTACAAGAGTATATAGCAGACAGCTAAACCAGTACTGAAACGTATCAGCAGAGGTAATGGTACAGGAGTATATAGCAGACAGCTAAACCAGTACTGAAACATATCAGCAGAGGTAATGATATAAGAGTATATAGCAGACAGCTAAACCAGTACTGAAACATATCAGCAGAGGTAATGGTACAAGAGTATATAGCAGACAGCTAAACCAGTACTGAAACATATCAGCAGAGGTAATGATATAAGAGTATATAGCAGACAGCTAAACCAGTACTGAAACATATCAGCAGAGGTAATGGTACAAGTTTATATAGCAGACAGCTAAACCAGTACTGAAACTCATCAGCAGAGGTAATGGTAGAGGAGTATATAGCAGACAGCTAAACCAGTACTGAAACATATCAGCAGAGGTAATGGTACAAGAGTATATAGCAGACAGCTAAACCAGTACTGAAACATATCAGCAGAGGTAATGGTACAAGAGTATATAGCAGACAGCTAAACCAGTACTGAAATATATCAGCACAGGTAATGGTACAAGAATATATAGCAGACAGCTAAACCAGTACTGAAACATATCAGCAGAGGTAATGGTACAAGAGTATATAGCAGACAGCTAAATCAGTACTGAAACATATCAGCAGAGGTAATGGTACAAGAGTATATAGCAGACAGCTAAACCAGTACTGAAACATATCAGCAGAGGTAATGGTAGAGGAGTATATAGCAGACAGCTAAACCAGTACTGAAACATATCAGCAGAGGTAATGGTACAAGAGTATATAGCAGACAGCTAAACCAGTACTGAAACATATCAGCAGAGGTAATGGTACAAGAGTATATAGCAGACAGCTAAACCAGTACTGAAACTTATCAGCACAGGTAATGGTACAGGAGTATATAGCAGACAGCTAAACCAGTACTGAAACATATCAGCAGAGGTAATGCTAGAGGAGTATATATAGCAGACAGCTAAACCAGTACTGAAACATATCAGCAGAGGTAATGGTACAAGAGTATAAAGCAGACAGCTAAACCAGTACTGAAACATATCAGCAGAGGTAATGGTACAAGAGTATATAGCAGACAGCTAAACCAGTACTGAAACGTATCAGCAGAGGTAATGGTACAAGAGTATATAGCAGACAGCTAAACCAGTACTGAAACATATCAGCAGAGGTAATGGTACAAGAGTATATAGCAGACAGCTAAACCAGTACTGAAACGTATCAGCAGAGGTAATGGTACAAGAGTATATAGCAGACAGCTAAACCAGTACTGAAACATATCAGCAGAGGTAATGGTACAAGAGTATATAGCAGACAGCTAAACCAGTACTGAAACATATCAGCAGAGGTAATGGTACAAGAGTATATAGCAGACAGCTAAACCAGTACTGAAACATATCAGCAGAGGTAATGGTACAAGAGTATATAGCATACAGTTAAACCAGTACTGAAAAATATCAGCGGAGGTAATGGTACAAGAGTATATAGCAGACAGCTAAACCAGTACTGAAACGTATCAGCAGAGGTAATGGTACAAGAGTATATAGCAGACAGCTAAACCAGTACTGAAACGTATCAGCAGAGGTAATGGTACAAGAGTATATAGCAGACAGCTAAACCAGTACTGAAACATATCAGCAGAGGTAATGGTACAAGAGTATATAGCAGACAGCTAAACCAGTACTGAAACATATCAGCAGAGGTAATGGTACAGGAGTATATAGCAGACAGCTAAATCAGTACTGAAACATATCAGCAGAGGTAATGGTACAAGAGTATATAGCAGACAGCTAAACCAGTACTGAAACATATCAGCAGAGGTAATGGTACAAGAGTATATAGCAGACAGCTAAACCAGTACTGAAACATATCAGCAGAGGTAATGGTACAAGAGTATATAGCAGACAGCTAAACCAGTACTGAAACGTATCTGCAGAGGTAATGGTACAAGAGTATATAGCAGACAGCTAAACCAGTACTGAAACATATCAGCAGAGGTAATGGTACAAGAGTATATAGCAGACAGCTAAACCAGTACTGAAACATATCAGCAGAGGTAATGGTACAGGAGTATATAGCAGACAGTTAAACCAGTACTGAAACATATCAGCAGAGGTAATGGCACAAGAGTATATAGCAGACAGCTAAACCAGTACTGAAACGTATCAGCACAGGTAATGGTACAAGAGTATATAGCAGACAGCTAAACCAGTACTGAAACATATCAGCTGAGGTAATGGTACAAGAGTATATAGCAGACAGCTAAACCAGTACTGAAACATATCAGCAGAGGTAATGGTACAAGAGTATATAGCAGACAGCTAAACCAGTACTGAAACGTATCAGTAGAGGTAATGGTACAAGAGTATATAGCAGACAGCTAAACCAGTACTGAAACATATCAGCAGAGGTAATGGTACAAGAGTATATAGCAGACAGCTAAACCAGTACTGAAACATATCAGCAGAGGTAATGGTACAGGAGTATATAGCAGACAGCTAAACCAGTACTGAAACATATCAGCAGAGGTAATGGTACAGGAGTATATAGCAGACAGCTAAACCAGTACTGAAACGTATCAGCAGAGGTAATGGTACAAGAGTATATAGCAGATAGCTAAACCAGTACTGAAACATATCAGCAGAGGTAATGGTACAGGAGTATATAGCAGACAGCTAAACCAGTACTGAAACGTATCAGCAGAGGTAATGGTACAAGAGTATATAGCAGATAGCTAAACCAGTACTGAAACGTATCAGCAGAGGTAATGGTACAAGAGTATATAGCAGACAGCTAAACCAGTACTGAAACGTATCAGCAGAGGTAATGGTACAAGAGTATATAGCAGACAGATAAACCAGTACTGAAACATATCAGCAGAGGTAATGGTACAAGAGTATATAGCAGACAGTTAAACCAGTACTGAAACATATCAGCAGAGGTAATGGCACAAGAGTATATAGCAGACAGCTAAACCAGTACTGAAACGTATCAGCACAGGTAATGGTACAAGAGTATATAGCAGACAGCTAAACCAGTACTGAAACATATCAGCAGAGGTAATGGTACAAGAGTATATAGCAGACAGCTAAACCAGTGCTGAAACATATCAGCAGAGGTAATGGCACAAGAGTATATAGCAGACAGTTAAACCAGTACTGAAACATATCAGTAGAGGTAATGGTACAAGAGTATATAGCATACAGCTAAACCAGTACTGAAACATATCAGTAGAGGTAATGGTACAAGAGTATATAGCAGACAGCTAAACCAGTACTGAAACATATCAGCAGAGGTAATGGTACAAGAGTATATAGCAGACAGCTAAACCAGTGCTGAAACATATCAGCAGAGGTAATGGCACAAGAGTATATAGCAGACAGCTAAACCAGTACTGAAACATATCAGCAGCGGTAATGGTACAAGAGTATATAGCAGACAGCTAAACCAGTACTGAAACATATCAGCAGAGGTAATGGTACAAGAGTATATAGCAGACAGCTAAACCAGTACTGAAACATATCAGCAGAGGTAATGGTACAAGAGTATATAGCAGACAGCTAAACCAGTACTGAAACATATCAGCAGAGGTAATGGTACAAGAGTATATAGCAGACAGCTAAACCAGTACTGAAACATATCAGCAGAGGTAATGGTACAAGAGTATATAGCAGACAGCTAAACCAGTACTGAAACATATCAGCAGAGGTAATGGTAGAGGAGTAAATAGCAGACAGCTAAACCAGTACTGAAACATATCAGCAGAGGTAATGGTACAAGAGTATATAGCAGACAGCTAAACCAGTACTGAAACATATCAGCAGAGGTAATGGTACAAGAGTATATAGCAGACAGCTAAACCAGTACTGAAACATATCAGCAGAGGTAATGGTACAAGAGTATAATGTCGATCTGTAAAGGCAGCAGATGAATCCCCACAACCGAATTTACAAAGAACCTTAGAATAGATTTCCAATAGGCTAAAACATGGTATCATCAGGCAATACTCCCTCACATCCCTCAGACAAACACTGTACTTACAGAGGAACTGGGCTTCAAAATGCTTAGAAGTGCCTATCACAGAAGAAATCAAGCACAACTTGCTTCACTATCCATCCACCATTTGTAAAACTGATGTATGAGTGAGGGGGAGGTGTATTTATAGGCATTTTGAGTTTTGGGAGACTTTGCCCCCTCCTGGTAGGAATTTATATCCCATATGTCACTAGCTCATGGACTCTTGCCACTTACATGAAAGAAATACATTTCACTACATTCAAATATGTTTTTAAATCTATATTACTTCAACATTAAAACCAAATGTATTTATTTTTATACATCTCACTTTTACGTTTACCATTTTTACTTGCTTCCTCCGCCCCGTCCATGTTCTCTTTCTGTAGTTTGTGTAGTGTAGTGTAGTGTAGTAGGAATCAGAGCACATGAACTGCAACAAGTTTTTTTTCTTGTAGTGCCATATGGCACACATTATGATTGGCTAAGTAACTAAAGCATCAGTTTACCAAAGGGCGGACAGTGGATAAAGTTGTCATTAACTTAACTTTTACACAGTAAAACTAATACAGTACTTCATAAATGAAAATTGTATTAAAAATGAACAATTATTGCAGTAATTATTTGTATGTATGGCAAATTTACCATCAACTTAAAGTATCCCGTGATCTATCCGGTGACCCAATAAGCCATTTGTCATATTCCTAAAAACTGCTGTACAACTGTCATATTCCCCCACCACAACTAACCCTAACTGCAACCTCCCCACAACTAACCCTAACCACACTCTCAGCATCCCTTCTGCACTTTACAGGAACCTGACAATTAAATGTTCATAAGTTCATAAGTCTCTGTGCTCTATTTAGTTTCAGGGGATCATCACATTTATTATTACATCTCTCTCTTTCTCTTGGTTTCCTTTGCAGAAACTTAGCTCTGTTCCATGAGAGCATACTGAGGTATACTTCTGAATGTGCATGTGACTGGATGCAGTTAATGTTTTATTCACACTGTTTTTGCTTCTCATGTTTTAGGTATGTGGTCCCAGCCTTGCAGAGGTCAGATGCCGGCTCGTATCAGTGTGTGGCACGAAACAGGATGGGCGCTCTGCTGCAGGGGACAACGCAGGTTCTAGTGGCATGTAGGTGTCAGCTGTGTATGTGCTCAGAATGAGTGGCTCTGTTATTTTATTTATTGATTAATGATTATATCAATAGAGCACAGAGACCTACGTGCTAATGAAGTGTGATCCCCTGACACTCAATAGAGCGCAGAGACCTACTGGTTAATGATGTGTGATTTAATCAGGGGTAGACACTCAGTAGAGTGCAGAGACATATGGGCTAATGATGCATGATCCCCTGACACTCAATAGAGCACAGAGACCTACTGACTAATGATGTGTGATTCCATCAGGGGTAGACACTCAGTAGAGTGCAGAGACATATGGGCTAATGATGCATGATCCCCTGACACTCAATAGAGCGCAGAGACCTACTGACTAATGATGTGTGATTCCATCAGGGGTAGACACTCAGTAGAGTGCAGAGACATATGGGCTAATGATGCATGATCCCCTGACACTCAATAGAGCACAGAGACCTACTGGTTAATGATGTGTGATTTAATCGGGGTAGACACTCAGTAGAGTGCAGAGACATATGGGCTAATGATGCATGATCCCCTGACACTCAATAGAGCACAGAGACCTACAGACTAATGATGTGTGATTCCATCAGGGGTAGACACTCAGTAGAGTACAGAGACATATGGGCTAATGATGCATGATCCTCTGACACTCAGTAGAGCTTAGAGACCTTCTGACTAATGATATGTGATTCCATCAGGGGTAGACACTCAGTAGAGTGCAAAGACATATGGGCTAATGATGTGTCATCCCATCAGGGGTAGACACTTAATAGAGTGCAGTGACCTACTGGCTAATTAAGTGTGATTCTATCAGGGGTAGACACTCGATAGAGTGCAGAGACCTACTGGCTAATGAAGTGTGATTCCATCAGGGGTACACACTCAATAGAGTGCATAGACATATGGGCTAATGATATGTGATCCCCTGACACTCAATAGAGCGCAGAGACCTACTGGCTAATGATGTGTGATTCCATCAGGGGTAGATACTCAGTAGAGTGCAGACATAAGGGCTAATGATGTGTCATCCCATCAGGGGTAGACACTCAATAGAGTGCAGAAACCTACTGCCTAATGAAGTGTGATTCTATCAGGGGTAGATAATCAGTAGAGTGTAGAGACATATGGGCTGATGATTTGTGATTCCATCAGGAGTAAACACTCAGTAGAGCACAGAGACCTACAGGCTAATGAAGTGTGATCCCCTTACACTCAATAGAGCGCAGAGACCTACTTGCTAATGAAGTGTGATTCTATCAGGCGTAGACACTCAATAGAGCACAGAGACCTACGGGCTAATGAAGTGTGATCCCCTGACACTTAATACAGTGCAGAGACCTACTGGCTAATGAAGTGTGATTCCATCAGGGGTAGATAATCAGTAGAGTGCAGTGACATATAGGATGATGAAGTGTCATCCCATCAGGGGGAGACACTCAGTAGAGTGCAGAGACATATGTGCTAATGATGTGTCATCCAATCAAGGGTAGACAATCAAAGTGCAGAGACCTACTGGCTAATGAAGTGTGATTCTATCAGGGGTAGACACTCAATAGAGTGCAGAAACATATGGTCTAATGATGTGTGATCTCCTGACAATCAACATAGTGCAGAGACCTATTGGCTAATGAAGTGTGATTCCATCACAGGTACACACTTATTTGAGTGCAGTGACATAATGGGGCCTATCTATCAAGCTCCGTAAGGAGCTTGATGCCCCGTGTTTCTGGCGAGCCTGCAGGCTCGCCAGAAACAGCAGTTATGAAGCAGCGGTCTAAAGACCGCTGCTCCATAACCTGTCCGCCTGCTCCTAGCAGGCGGACAGACATCGCCAGAATTCAACTTGATCGAGTACGATTGGGTTCATTGACACCTCCCTGCTGGCAGCCGATTGGCCGCGAGTCTGCAGGGGGCGGCGTTACACCAGTAGCTCTTGTGACCTGCTGGTACAATGCTGAATACAGAGAGCGTATTGCTCTCCGCATTCATCAAGGTATTGCGGACCTGATCCGCACTGTTGAATCAGGTCCCCAAGACCTATGATAAATAGGCCTCATAGGCTAAAGATGTCATCCCATCAGGGGTACACACTCAATAGAGCGCAGAGACATATGGGCTAAAGATGTCATCCCATCAGGGGTACACACTCAATAGAGCGCAGAGACATATGGGCTAAATATGTCATCCCATCAGGGGTACACACTCAATAGAGCACAGAGACATATGGGCTAAAGATGTCATCCCATCAGGGTTACACATTCAGTAGAGCGCAGAGACATATGGGCTAAAGATGTCATCCCATCAGGGGTACACACTCAATGGAGCGCAGGGACATATGGGCTAAAGATCTCATCCCATCAGGGGTACACACTCAATAGAGCGCAGAGACATATGGGCTAAAGATGTCATCCCATCAGGGGTACACACTCAATAGAGCACAGAGACATATGGGCTAAATATATCATCCCATCAGGGGTACACACTCAATAGAGCACAGAGACATATGGGCTAAAGATTTCACCCCATCAGGGTTACACATTCAGTAGAGCGCAGAGACATATGGGCTAAAGATGTCATCCCATCAGGGGTACACACTCAATGGAGCGCAGAGACATATGGGCTAAAGATGTCATCCCATCAGGGGTACACACTCAATAGAGCACAGAGACTGCTAATGATATGTGATCCCATTAGGGGTAGACACCCAGCAATGCACACAGTCATATAATGCAGTAGATGAGGGCTTGGGTATAAGGAACACCCTGTTGTAATTATATGATGTCACCTTGTGTGTTCTAGGACATCACTTTATGTGTTATAGGTCACCTTGTGTTTTATAGGATGTCACCTTAAGCTTTACAAATTTTTAGCTGTTTTTTGAGTATTATTGTCTGACACCTGCCCTAAGCTGGGGTTGTCTGATTCATACAGTTGGGTATGATGAGGATCACACAAGAGAGTTGTAACATGTGCACTATCCCTAAACCCAGGTGAAAAAGAAGTTTATAGTATCACATTTTGGTCAAAACATGTAATCTTATCTGTCCCGGTCAACATAGATGAGAATACATGTAGTTAGGTGATGCATTTAATATCAGTTATACTGAGCACACTGCAAGCCTATCAATTGGGTGTGTGGGTGTTTTTATGAGAGGAGGGGCAGATCCCTGGTTGTGATCTTGGCTGGTTGGGTGTGTAGACACTGGTGTTTTTGAGAGAGGAAGGCAGATCCTTTGTTGTGTTCTTAGCTGGTTGGATGTGTAGTCACTGATGGTTTTGTAAAAGGAGGGGCAGATTCCTGGTTGTGTTCTTGGCTGGTTGGGTGTGTAGACACAGAAGGGGCAGATCCCTGGTTGTGCTCTTGGCTGGTTGGATGTGTAGACACAGGTGTTTTTGTGAGAGGAAGGGCAGATCCCTGGTTTTGTTCTTAGCTGGTTGGGTGTGAAGACACAGGTGTTTTTCTGAGAGGAGGGGCAGATCCCTGGTTGTGCTATTGGCTGGTTGGATGTGTAGACACAGGTGTTTTTATGAGAGGAAGGGCAGATCCCTGGTTTTGTTCTTGGCTGGTTGGGTGTGAAGACACAGGTGTTTTTCTGAGAGGAGGGGCAGATCCCTGGTTGTGCTATTGGCTGGTTGGGTGTGTGGGCACAGGTGTTTTTGTTAGAGGAGGGCCAGATCCCTGGTTTTGCTCTTGGCTGATTTGGTGTGTGTTGTGTGTGGCAGAACCACTACTGCACACATATTAATTGTGTGTGGGCACAGGTGTTTTTGTGAGAGGAAGGGCAGATCCCTGGTTTTGTTCTTGGCTGGTTGGGTGTGAAGACACAGGTGTTTTTCTGAGAGGAAGGGCAGATCCCTGGTTGTGCTATTGGCTGGTTGGGTGTGTGGACACAGGTGTTTTTTAGAGAGTAGGGGCAGATTCCTGGTTGTGCTATTGGCTGGTTGGGTGTGTAGGCACAGGTGTTTTTGAGAAAGTAGGGGCAGATCCCTGGTTTTGCTTTTGGCTGGTTCAGGCAGAACCACTACTACAAAACAATGCACATTTTTCTAACAAGATGACAGTGGTAGACTTGTTGAGTATCTACACATATTACATGTTATTTGTTACTTAGGATAGTCTTTTGTATGTCCCATCAAGTCTACCCATATTACATGTTACTTATTACTTAGTATAGCCCTATGTATGTCCCATCAAGTCTACGCATATTACATGTTACGTATTTCTTATGATAGCCTTATGCATGTCCCATCAAGTCTACACATATTACATGTTACTGTTTCCTTAGGATAGCCTTATGCATGTTCCATCAAGTCTACACATATTACATGTTACTTATTACTTAGGATAGCCTTATGTATGTCCCATCAAGTCTACACATATTACATGTTACTTATTACTTAGAATAGCCTTATGCATGTCCTATCAAGTCTACCCATATTATATGTTACTTATTACTTAGGATAGCCTTATGCATGTCCCATCAAGTCTACCCATATTACATGTTACTTATTACTTAGGATAGCCTTATGCATGTCCTATGGAGTCTACACATATTACATGTTACTTATTACTTACTATAGCCTTATGCATGTCCCATCAAGTCTACCCATATTATATGTTACTTATTACTTAGGATAGCCTTATGCATGTCCCATCAAGTCTACACATATTACATGTTACTTATTACTTAGGATAGCCTTATGCATGTCCCATCAAGTCTACCCATATTACATGTTACTTATGACTTAGTATAGCCTTATGCATGTCCCATCAAGTCTACCCATATTACATGTTACTTATTACTTAGGATAACCTTATGCGTGTCCTATCAAGTCTACACATATTACATGTTACTTATTACTTAGGATAGCCTTATGTATGTCCTATCAAGTCTACACATATTACATATTACTTATTACTTAGGATAACCTTATGCATGTCCCATCAAGTCTACACATATTACATGTTACTTATTACTTAGGATAGCCTTATGCATGTCCCTTCAAGTCTACACATATTACTGTTACTTATTACTTAGGATAGCCTTATGCATGTCCCATCAAGTCTAAACATATTACATGTTATTTATTACTTAGGATAGCCTTATGCATGTCCCATCAAGTCTACCCATATTACATGTTACTTATTACTTAGGATAACCTTATGCATGTCCTATCAAGTCTACACATATTACATGTTACTTATTACTTAGGCTAGCCTTATGCATGTCCTATCAAGTCTACACATATTACATGTTACTTATTACTTAGGATAGCCTTATGCATGTCCCATCAAGTCTACACATATTACATGTTACATATTACTTAGGATAGCCTTATGTATGTCCCATCAAGTCTACACATATTACATGTTACTTATTACTTAGTATAGCCTTATGCATGTCACATCAAGTCTACCCATATTACATGTTACTGTTTTCTTAGGATAGCCTTATGCATGTCCCATCAAGTCTACACATATTACATGTTACATATTACTTAGGATAGCCTTATGCATGGCCCATCAAGTCTACACATATTGCATGTTACATATTACTTAGGATAGCCTTTTCTTTCATGTAATTAGCAAGAGTCCATGAGCTAGTGATGTATGGGATATACATTCCTACCAGGAGGGGCAAAGTTTCCCAAACCTTAATATGCCTATAAATACACCCCTCACCACACCCACAATTCAGTTTTACAAACTTTGCCTCCCATGGAGGTGGTGAAGTAAGTTTGTGCTTGATTCTACGTTGATATGCGCTTCGCAGCAGGCTTAAGCCCGGTTTTCCTCTCAGAGTGCAGTGAATGTCAGAGGGACGTGAAGAGAGTATTGCCTATTTGAATACAATGGTCTTCCTCTAGGGGATCTATTTCATAGGTTCTCTGCTATCGGTCGTAGAGATTTCTTCTCCTACCTCCCTTTTCAGATCGACGATATACTCTTATATACCATTACCTCTACTGATTCTCGTTTCAGTACTGGTTTGGCTATCTACTATATGTAGATGAGTGTCCTGGGGTAAGTAAGTCTTATTTTTTGTGACATTCTAAGCTATGGTTGGGCACTTTATATGTAACGTTCTAAATATATGTGTTTAAACTTATATTTGCCATGATTCAGGATAATCAGTATTCCTTCATTCAGACTGTCAGTTTCATTTTTTGGGATAATGCATATGAATAAATATTTTTTTCTTACCTTGAAAATTTTCAATTGACTTTTTTCCCTGCGGGCTGTTAGGCTCGGGGGGGCAGAAAATGCTTCAATTTATTGCGTCATTCTTGGCGCAAACTTTTTTGGCGCAAAATTTTGTCATTTCTGGCGCCAGTAGTTGACGCCGGAAGTTTGTTCGTTGTTACGTAATTTTTTGACGCATATGTGTTCAGACGTTTTTTTGCACCAAAAAATGTGGGCGTCGTTTTCGGCGTCAGAGGATGTGGCGTCATACTTGGCGCCAAAAAATATGGGCGTTGTACTTGTTCCACTTTTTCTCACATTATTTAAGTCTCACTTTTTTGTTGCTTCTGGTTGCTAGAGGCTTGTTTGTTTTGCATTTTTTCCCATTCCTGAAACTGTCATTTAAGGAATTTGATAATTTTGCTTTATATGTTGTTTTTTTCTATTACATATTGCAAGATTTTTCGTACACTGTTCCTGTATCAAAACATGCTGAGGGATTCCTGTTGACTGAGATCAGTCCTACCAAAGCTAAGTTCATTTATTTTAAATGTTATGAATGTTTATCTTTAGCTATGGTTTGTAATAAGTTATCATGATAAACTTTTACATGCAGAAACCATTAGTATTTATGCTTTATATATTGCTATTCTTTTTACATCTTATGTACAAGATATACTTAGAAAATTTAGAAGAATATTTTTCTGATTCTATGTTAAAGGCTTTGTCTGACATCCCGCCTTCTAATAAAATTTTTAGGTCTTTTTCAAACTTCTTTTTTAGTGGATGAAGTTTCAAAATGACCAACAACATAATGAATTATCGTTCTCTGATGGTGTTTTTTCTCATTCAGAATTTTTTCTTCATCAGATATTGATACTAACAAATCTACTTTTTTATTTTTTAATTGAGTACATTTGTTCTTTGTTCAAAAGGTGTTGATTATTTTGGATATTGAAGTAACTAGTTCTTTTGATTTTAAAGACTAGCTAACATTTAAATTCTGCTTATTTATCTTCTGTGGTTTCTTCAGAGGTTTTTTTCCAGTTCCTGATACTAGGAAATGGAATAGGCAGTTAGTTTTCAGTTTTGAGGAAAGATTCCCCAAATTAATGGGACTATTTCTACTTCTGCTAAATATACTATTATTCTTATAGCAAATAGTATTTATTTATTTTTTTCCTTCAGATGGTCATATCTTATTTAAGGAAAATTATTTCCAGGTACTTTTCTTAGACCTGTAATTTATTTGGCTGATGTTGTAATTGCTTCATCTTTCTGGTTGGATACTTTAAGATCAAGTATCGGATTATGATTTGTTTAGCATTGTTAAAAGGACAAAATCTACTACTCATTTGAAGTTCAGACTAAGTGCTTTTGCATTGTCTTGTTTTCTTGCATTTGTTGATTTTGCAAGTCCAGTGTGTTGACTGGTTCTTTAACTTAATTAACATGCTGTAATGTATTGTCTATTTGTTTAAGTGTTCACTTAGATACACTCAATCTTACAGGATTTTCTATAGCCAAGCAGGATATTTGATTGCAGGAAAATGGTATTTGTGACAGATGGGGTTAACACAAAATATCTTATGGTAGGTTAACCTATCTGTGATTACTATGTGCCAAAAGATAGTTTAGATGACAGACACGGAAGTCTGCATGAAACTTGTAAAGCAGTTTAAGGAACAGGATCACGCAGCAGTACAGTAGTTATACTTTAAGGTTTTGATATTTATGAAGTAAACAAGTCACAGCAACAGTAGCAATTTAGGCACTAGAATAGGTTTGAATACGACCTGTTAGTATGCTTCGGTGAGCATGAGCCTGCAGAAGTCCAAGCGTAGTTGCGGCAGTTGGGGGCTTGCAGCGTGTGTGTGAGAGGAGAGGTTCCTTCACCTGGCGGTAGCTGGTGACGTGGCTGGTTAGCAGCCGAAGATCTTAGAGGACTGAGATGCTTGCTGAGAAGCAGTTTAGGAGGCGACAGACGATTCCGCTCTGAGACGCTGCAGAGAACAGGAGGAGCCGGATTGGCTCAGGATTCACACACCCTTAGGTGAGTGATTCAATAATCCAGCGTAGAAAAGTGGAAAAGGTATGCCTTAAATAGGCTTGTGTATAATTAAGGGACCAGTGGAACACAGGAAAAAAGAGGATCTGACATATCCCCCCCCCCCCAAGAATACCCACAGCGAGGGTTTAAGGACTGGGCCTATCCGGATTCCGGCGATGGTAGAGCGAAACACACCTGGGAGCGGAAACAGAGGTGGCCGGCTCCCAGGAATCCTCAGAATGGTCATATCCTTTCCAATGTATCAAGTATTCCAAGACACCCCGTCGACGTCTGGAATCAAGAACAGCTTGAACCTCATATTCCACATCCCGGGAGACACCATGGGAAACTGAATCAACCTTCAAGCTGCCGGAGAGACAGGTCTTGACCAATGAGACGTGGAAAGTCGGATGTATCCTATATGTGACAGGAAGTTGAAGGGTGACTGTGGCCGGATTTTTAATGGCTACAATGGGGAATGGTCCTATAAAGAGCTTACTCAACTTCCTTGAGGGCGTATGTAAGCGTAAATTCCTGGTGGATAGCCAGACCAGTTGTCCAACCTGGTAAACGGGTTGAGGCATGTGCCACAAGTCGTAATACTTTTTATACGACACTTGTGCATGTTTTATGTTGTCCTGGGCAACAGAAAAAGTCTGAGAGATGTCATTTACAGCGTCGTTGACTTTAGGACATGGAGAAGGTGAATAGGGGAGGAAGCTGATTCTGGGATGGATTCCATGATTGAGAAAAAAGGGGCTAAAACCAGTCGAGGAATTTTTGGCATTGTTGTAGGCGAATTCCGCCAAAGCGAGATGGTCAGCCCAAAGGTCCTGTTGGTTAGAACAAAAACAGCGGAGGTACTGCTCCAACCACTGGTTGGTGCGCTCCGCTTGCCCATTCGTCTGCGGATGATACGAGGTAGTAAGCTTTTGGGTGATATGCAAAGTGTGACATAAATGTCTCCAAAAGCGAGAGTTGAATTGCGATCCTCTGTCCGAGAGAAAAACTGAAGGTAACCCATGTAAACTAACTATGTCTTTAATAAACATATCACAAGTTTGTTGGGCGGTGGGTACACCTATGGCTGGCAGGAAGTGTGCCATTTTTGTTAGCAAATCAACCACTACAAGGATGGAGGTATAAGATGAAGATCTTGGGAGATCAACAATGAAGTCCATTGCGACATGTGACCAAGGAGTATCCGGGACTGGGTATGGTTGTAGAAGTCCCATTGGAGAATGTAGTGTTGGTTTAGAGGTGGCACAAGTGCTGCATTGGGAAATATGGTTTTGAACAGATGAGAGCATAGCTAGCCACCAGTAGCAACGTCGGAGAAGCTCCAGGGTTTTCTGTACACCCAAATGTCCTGTAAGTGGGGAATCATGATGCGATTGTAGGAGGGATGTCCTATACATAGGTGGTACATATAGATGTTTTCCATGATAATATAATCCATTTTGTTTCTTCTGCAAAAGATGAATAGGTTTCGTGGGATCTAGAAGTTGATGTCTTTGGAACTGAGAGTCGGTATGTACGACTAAGCCTAAAAACTTTGAATTGGGTATAACTGTGGATGGGTTTTCCAGATTTGGTGGTCTAGTATCCCTTCGGGAGAGAGCGTCCGCTTTGCCATTTCGGCTTCCAGGTCTGTAGGTGATGACAAAATCGAAGCGTGAGAAATACAAACGGAAGAGAGAGTCCTACTTTGCTGTAAATATTGCAGATTTTTATGGTCTGTTATAACGATGATGGGGTGTGTAGCTCCCTCTAAAAGATGTCGCCATTGCTCAAATGCAGTTTTTATTGCAGTTTTTATTGCAAGCAGTTCCTTTTCCCCTGCGGGGTAGTTTCGTTCAGCTGGAAGCATGAGCCTGGATAAGTAGGCGACAGGATGCATTGCATAAGTAAGGGATTGTTTCTGTGACAACACTGCTCCCAGAGCATAATCCGATGCGTCAACTTCAACGATAAACTGTAAATTTGGGTCGGGGAAGTTAAGTATAGGTGCTGTAGTGAAGTCAACCTTTAGTTGCTGAAATACCCTTTCACAGTCTGTCGTCCAAATAAAAGTTTTTGTGTGTTTTGTTAAGTCAGTGAGGGGTTTGGCAGTGTGAGCGAAATTTCGAATGAATTTGCGATAAAAATTCGCAAAGCCAAAGAACCTTTGTACCTGTTTTCTGGTTTTAGGGGTAGGCCACTGAGTGATAGCGTGGATTTTAGAGTCATCCATCTTAATACCAGTGTTTGAGATGACATAGCCTAAAAATGTGACTTGGTTACAGTGGAATTCACATTTTTCCAATTTAGCATATAACTTATGTTCACGAAGTCTTGCTAGTACTGTTCTTACATGTGTGACATGTTGTTGTTGTGTTTTAGAGTATATAAGAATATCATCTAAATATACAACTATGAAGGTATCTAAGATGTCTTTGAATATGTCATTAATAAAACACTGGAATGTAGCTGGAGCGTTGCATAACCCGAAAGGCATGACAGTATATTCATTCAGGCCATAGCGAGTTCTGAAAGCTGTTAACCATTCATCTCCAGCTCTCATTCATATGAGATTATAAGCACCCCTAAGGTCCAATTTTGTGAAAACTTTGGCAGTGCGTAATCTTTCTATTAACTCTGGGATGAGGGGTAATGGGTAGCGATTTTTCTTTGTTCTTTTGTTTAGCTCCCTGTAGTCGATTATGAGTCTAAGTGTCTGATCTTTGTTTTTAACAAAAAATATACCTGCCCCAGCAGGGGAGGTGGAAGGTCTAATAAAGCCTTTTGCTAGGTTTTCTTGTAAATATAGTTTTAAGTGATCTAACTCGGGTTTAGAAAGTGGGTAAATGTGTCCAACTGGTATCGTGGAACCGGGTAAAAGATCGATAGGACAATCGTAGGTCCTGTGAGGTGGAAGTGTCTGGGCGTCAGTTTTGTTAAATACATCCTGAAAGTCATTGTATTCATATGGAAGAAGGTTAGTAGATGACAGTAGAATGTTGTTGAGAGGAAAACATGTCTGAGAGCAGTAAGGTGAGGTTAGGTCTATCGTCAATTTGTGCCAGTCAAAGACAGGTTTGTGAATTTGTAACCATGAAAGACCAAGTATGACAGGATAAAGGGGACTAGGTATAATGTCAAAGCTGATAGATTCTCTATGTCCAGAAGTAGTACACATAAGCAGGGGAGTAGTTTCAAGTGTTACAGGACCAAATGAAAGAGAAGAACCATCAACCAAATTAATAGAAACAGGAGACAGTTATGCTTGTGAGGGTATTTTATTTCTATTTACAAAATCACAATCTATGTAATTTCCTGAAGCACCAGTATCGATTATGGCGTCAATCTTTAAGCAGTGCAGATCCCACTGTAAAATAAAGGACATAGATATGTGAGGTTGTATTTGTCTTTTTAATGATAGACTAAGGAAACTTGAAGTAGTCTTACCGTTTTTTGTCTTTTTTAGGAGTGGACATGCATTCACATCATGCTCTGGGGCAGTGCAGTACATACACAATCGATGTGTGCATCTTCTGCCTTTCTCCTCAAGTGAGAGGGGCCCTCTGATGAATCCAATATCCATTGGAGTCTCAGTTTCCCTAATGGGTACTGAAGGGGAACTGTGTCGTTTGTATGGAGTTGGATTATTAGCCCTTTCTTGTTTGCGTTCCCGTATACGCCTATCAATGGTAGTACAGTGAGCGAATAGATCTTCCAAATGCTCCGGGACGCCAGTGCGGGAGAGCTCATCCTTGATGTCTTCTGAGAGCCCTATCCTGAACTGGTGTCTAAGTGAGGGCTCATTCCACTTAGATTCTATTGCATAAATTTTGAATTGTGAGATGTAGTTTTCCACAGGTTGCCTGCCCTGTCTCAAGGCCCTGAGAGAGGTTTCGGCTGATTCCTGTTTAAAGGGATCATCGTACAGCGAGGATAATGCCTTTAAGAAATCCTGTAGAGAGTTAAGTACGGGGTTCTGGTTTTCGAATAAACTATCTGCCCACACACGGGGCTCACCCCTTAGGTAGGAGATTGTCGTCAGCACTTTAATCCTATCTGTGTTGTATGTTCTGGGTTTCAGTTCATACATCAAAAGACAGGCATTTCTAAATTCCTTAAAGGTTGCCCTGTTACCACTGAACTTGTCAGGTAGGGACACCTGTGGCTCAGGAAGTATGTTTGAATGTGTAGTCTTAGCAGAGTACATATCTCTAAGGCAATCTTTAAGGACCTGATTTTCAGTTTGTACTTCCCTGAGTGACAAGGTTACTGAATCCATACGTTGGTTTAAAGTGGCAACTTGATTTGCAATCTCTGTCATATCCATCTTGCTATAACCTGTTCAGGAGGCTGGATTATTCTGTAATGTATTGTCTATTTGTTTAAGTGTTCACTTAGATACACTCAATCTTACAGGATTTTCTATAGCCAAGCAGGATATTTGATTGCAGGAAAATGGTATTTGTGACAGATGGGGTTAACACATAATATCTTATGGTAGGTTAACCTATCTGTGATTACTATGTGCCAAAAGATAGTTTAGATGACAGACACGGAAGTCTGCATGAAACTTGTAGGCAGTTTAAGGAACAGGATCACGCAGCAGTACAGTAGTTATACTTTAAGGTTTTGATATTTATGAAGTAGACAAGTCACAGCAACAATAGCAATTTAGGCACTAGAATAGGTTTGAATACGACCTGTTAGTATGCTTCGGTGAGCATGAGCCTGCAGAAGTCCAAGCGTAGTTGCGGCAGTTGGCGGCTTGCAGCGTGTGTGTGAGAGGAGAGGTTCCTTCACCTGGCGGTAGCTGATGACATGGCTGGTTAGCAGCCGAAGATCTTAGAGGACTGAGATGCTTCCTGAGAAGTGAGTGATTCAATAATCCAGCGTAGAAGAGTGGAAAAGGTATGCCTTAAATAGGCTTGTGTATAATTAAGGGACCAGTGGAACACAGGAAAAAAGAGGATCTGACACATGCTAATAATTTCATTTGTGTTATCATTTTATTAAATGTTTTTCGCAAATGAGGTTTAATCTATGTCTTTAGCTATTTTAGTTAGAAGAACTTTGTGATTTCAATCTTGGAATGCTAATTTGATTTCGAAAATCCATATTTCTTTTTTTCCAAGATAATCAATTATTTGGTTCATAATTGGATTCAATTCTTTAACTGTTACTATGGGCTTCAAGATTGAGTTCTAAGACTAAAACTTTAAGCTTATATTAGTTTTCTGTTCTTACTAAGGAATGGAGTCCTGAATTCTTTCCCAAGTAACATGTTTATAATTGGAAGTTTTTTTCTTCATTTTAATTAAGTTTTTTAAAAGTCAGCTCCCCAAATTTGCATGTAGGTACGATTCTTATTTCAGCTTGGCTAGTAGGGGCAGGTTAAGACTTTTTTGAAATTTGTTTGGTTCTATTCGGTCCAAACTTCTTAGACTTTGGGTACAGAATAGGATTCAGAGTAAAACCATCTGTGAGAAGTCTTTTTTCTCTATCGTTTTCCAGCTATTCCAGTAAGACTAACACTTTCCTGAAGTGTTTCAGACCTATATGTTTTAGGTACCGGTGAAGCGCTGCTGGTCACCCGTTGGGGCTCAAGCGCTGCTCAGACCTGGAGTCTTCTGGGGTATTTATTCCAGTTCCATTTTTAGGAACTGGGTTTTGGGGTTTTATTCAAGACTATTCATTGTTCCAAAGATAGAAAATCTTTTTGAATTGTCATATAAGTGTACCATCTTTTAGAATGGTGTTTATATGGTCTATTCTGCCTTTTTGGTCAGTGATGGCATTATTTGTTTACAATTGATACAATAGATGCATATCTTCATTTTCTGTTTTCATTCAGATTATTTTTTATTTTCTGAGATTCTCTTTTTTTGACAAGCATTACCAATTTGTTGCTTTTCCTTCTGGTCTAGCGACAGTTCTAAGAATCTTTTCAAGGTTCTCAGTGTTCCTTATTTGGACGGTATCGTGGTACTGGCTCAGTCTTTTCGTTCTGCGGAATCTCATACGATTCAACTTTGTTGTTTCTTCAAGACATGGTTAGAGGATCTTTTTATCAAAAGCTCCTTGATTCCTCACACAAGGGTCACCTTTTTTAGGTTTCCAGATAGATTGTGTCAATGTTTTTGTCTCTAACAGACAAGTGACAAGTTTATTGGGTTCCGTTTGTCGGAACTTTCAGTCTCTATTATTTCCTTCAGTTGCTATATATGCATGGAAGTTTTAGGTTTCATGGCTGCAGCATTGGATTCGATTCCCTTTGCTCATTTAGGAAACCTTTCCAGTTTCTTATACTGAATAATGGTGCAGGGATTCTAGGATATCACTTTTTATATCTTTGAATCCTAATGTTTAACTATCTTTGATTCGGTGGTTAAGATCACCATCATTTAGTTCTACAGGTCTCTTCGGTTCTTTCAACCTGAACCATGATCTCTACAGATGCGAGTATTTTAGGTTGGGAGGCTGTCTGAGGATCTCTGTCAGCACAAGGGTTTTGGAAATCTCAGGAGGCGAGATTACCATTTCATATTTTTGGAACTCCGTGCATTCTCAGAGTTCTTCAGTTTGGTTTCTTTTTGAAGAAGAGACGTTTATTGTTTTTTCAGACAGACAATGTCACAATTGTGGCGTATGTCAATCATCAGGGTGGGACTATCAGTTCTTAGGCTGTGACAGAAGTATCTCGGATATTTGCTTGGGCTAAATCCAGCTCCTATCTAATTTTTGTGGTTTTTTTCCCAGGTATAGACAATTGGGAAGCGGATTATCTCTGTTAATCAAGCTTTACATCCGGGAGAATGGTCCTTTTACCCAGATATGTTTTTCAATTTTTCAGATGTGAGGGCTTCCAGAAATAGATCTGTTGGCAAATCATCTAAACAAGGAACTTCCCAGGGGCCTATTCAGGTCCGGGGATCCTCAGGCGGAAGTAGTGTATGCATTGACACTTCCTTGGAATTATCAATCTGCCTATATTTTTTCATCTCTGGTTCTTCTTTTAAGAGGGATTTTCAAAATCATCAGAGAGCAATCTTTGGTGTGGCTGGTGGCTCCAGCATGGCCACACAGGTTTTGGTATATGGTTCTTGTTCGGATGTTCAGTTGCCAATCTTGGTTACTTCCATTAAGGCCAGACCTTATATCTTAACATTCGTTTTTTTCATCAGGAATTCAAATTATTAATTTGATGGTATTAAAATTTAACGCTTAGTACTTAGTCATAGAAGTTTCTCTGACTCAGTAATTAATACTATGTTGCAGGCTCGTAAATCTGTGTCTAGTAGGATTTATTATCGAGTTTGGAAGATTTATATCTCATGATGCTCTTCTTATGAATTCTCTTGGCATTCTTTTAGAATTCCTAGGATTTTTTAGTTATTTCATAAGATTTTGTCTGCATGTTCTTTGAAAGGACAAATCTCTGCTTTTCCTGTGCTGTTTCACAGTAAGAATTGCTAAATCTTTCTGATATTCATTGTTTTGTTCAGGCTTTGGTTCGTATCAAGCCTGTCATTAAGCCAATTTCTCCTCTTTGGAGTCTCAATTCTGAAGGCTTTACAGACTCTTCTGTTTGAGCATATGCTTTCTTTGGACATTAATTACTTTCATGGAAAGTATTGTTCTTTTTAGACATCTCTTCAGCTAGAACAGTTTTTGAATTATCTGCTCTTTCCTGTGAATCTCCTTTTTCTGATTTTTCATCAGGATAAGGTGGTTTTTGCTGTCCTCATTTCAATTTTTACCTAAAGTTGTGAATTCTAACAACATTAGTGGAGGAATTATTGTTTTTTCCTTGTGTCCTAATCCTAAGAATTCTTTGGTAAGATTCTTACATTCTTTAGGATGTGGTAAGAGTTTTGAAATATTATGTTGAAGCTACTCATATTTCAGACAGACTTCTAGTATATTTGTTATCTTTTCTGGTTTTAGGAAGGTCAGAAGGCTTCTGCCATTTCTTTGGCATCTTGGTTAAGCTTTTGATTCATCGTGCTTATTTGGAGTCGGGTTAATCCCCGCCTCAGAGGATTACGGCTCATTCTACTAGGTCAGTTTCTACTTCCTGGACTTTTAAGAATGAAGCTTCTGTTGATCAGATTTGCAAAGCAATTACTTGGTCTTCTTTGCATACTTTTACTAATTTCTACCATTTTGATGTTTTCTCTTCTTTAGAAGCAGTTTTTGGTAGAATAGTACTTCAGGCAGCTGTTTCAGTTTGATTCTTCTGCTTATAATTTCAGTTTTTTTCATATAAAAATTGAAACTTTTGATTTGGGTAGTGGATTATTTTTTCAGCGGAATTGGCTGTCTTTATTTTATCCCTTCCTCTCTAGTGACTCTTGCGTGGAAGTTCCACATCTTGGGTATCTGCTATCCCATACGTCACTAGCTCATGGACTCTTGCTAATTACATGAAAGAAAACATAATTTATGTAAGAACTGACCTGATAAATTCATTTCTTTCATATTAGCAAGAGTCCATGAGGCCCACCCTTTTTGTGGTGGTTATGATTTTTTTGTATAAAGCACAATTATTCCAATTCCTTATTTTGATGCTTTCGCTCCTTTCTTATCACCCCACTTCTTGGCTATTCGTTAAACTGAATTGTGGGTGTGGTGAGGGGTGTATTTATAGGCATTTTAAGGTTTGGGAAACTTTGCCCCTCCTGGTAGGAATGTATATCCCATACGTCACTAGCTCATGGACTCTTGCTAATATGAAAGAAATTAATTTATCAGGTAAGTTCTTACATAAATTATGTTTTGTATGTACCATCAAGTCTGCACATATTACTTATTACTTAGGATAACCTTATGCATGTCCCATCAAGTCTACACATATTATACGTTACTTATTACTTAGGATAGCCTTATGCATGTCCCATCAAGTCTACACATATTACATGTTACTTATTACTTAGGATAGCCTTATGCATGTCCCATCAAGTCTACACATATTACATGTTACTTATTACTTAGGATAACCTTATGCATGTCCCATCAAGTCTACACATATTACATGTTACTTATTACTTAGTATAGCCTTATGTATGTCCCATCAAGTCTACACATATTACATGTTACTTATTACTTAGGATAAGCCTTATGCATATCCCATCAAGTCTACACATATTACATGATACTTATTACTTAGGATAGCCTTATGCATGTCCCATCAAGTCTACACATATTACATGATACATATTACTTAGGATAGCCTTAAGCATGTCCCATCAAGTCTACACATATTACATGTTACTTATTACTTAGTATAACCTTATGCATGTCCTATCAAGTCTACACATATTACATGATACTTATTACTTAGGATAGCCTTATGCATGTCCCATCAAGTCTATCCATATTACATGTTACTTATTACTTAGTATAGCCTTATGTATGTCCCATCAAGTCTACACATATTACATGTTACGTATTACTTAGGATAACCTTATGTATGTCCCATCAAGTCTACACATATTACTGTTACTTATTACTTAGTATAGCCTTATGTATGTCCCATCAAGTCTACACATATTACATGTTACTTATTACTTAGTATAGCCTTATGCATGTCCCATCAAGTCTACACATATTACATGTTACTTATTACTTAGTATAACCTTATGCATGTCCCATCAAGTCTACACATATTACTGTTACTTATTACTTAGTATAGCCTTATGCATGTCCCATCAAGTCTACACATATTACATGTTACTTATTACTTAGTATAGCCTTATGCATGTCTCATCAAGTCTACACATGTTACATGTTACTTATTACTTAGTATAGCCTTATGCATGTCCCATCAAGTCTACACATATTACATGTTACTTATTACTTAGTATAACCTTATGCATGTCCCATCAAGTCTACACATATTACATGTTACTTATTACTTAGGATAGCCTTATGCACGTCCCATCAAGTCTACACATATTACATGTTACTTATTACTTAGTATAACCTTATGTATGTCCCATCAAGTCTACACATATTACATATTACTTATTACTTAGTATAACCTTATGTATGTCCCATCAAGTCTACACATATTACATGTTACTTATTACTTAGTATAGCCTTATGTATGTCCCATCACGTCTACACATATTACATGTTACTTATTACTTAGTATAGCCTTATGTATGTCCCATCAAGTCTACACATATTACATGTTACTTATTACTTAGGATAGCCTTATGCACGTCCCATCAAGTCTACACATATTACATGTTACTTATTACTTAGTATAACCTTATGCATGTCCCATCAAGTCTACACATATTACATGTTACTTATTACTTAGTATAGCCTTATGTATGTCCCATCAAGTCTACACATATTACATGTTACTTATTACTTAGTATAGCCTTATGTATGTCCCATCACGTCTACACATATTACATGTTACTTATTACTTAGTATAGCCTTATGTATGTCCCATCAAGTCTACACATATTACATGTTACTTATTACTTAGGATAGCCTTATGCACGTCCCATCAAGTCTACACATATTACATGTTACTTATTACTTAGTATAACCTTATGCATGTCCCATCAAGTCTACACATATTACATGTTACTTATTACTTAGTATAGCCTTATGTATGTCCCATCAAGTCTACACATATTACATGATACTTATTACTTAGTATAGCCTTATGTATGTCCCATCAAGTCTATACATATTACATGTTACTTATTACTTAGTATAGCCTTATGCATGTCACATCAAGTCTACACATATTATATGTTACTTATTACTTAGTATAGCCTTATGTATGTCCCATCAAGTCTACACATATTACATGATACTTATTACTTAGTATAGCCTTATGTATGTCCCATCAAGTCTATACATATTACATGTTACTTATTACTTAGTATAGCCTTATGCATGTCACATCAAGTCTACACATATTACATGTTACTTATTACTTAGGATAGCCTTATGTATGTCCCATCAAGTCTATACATATTACATGTTACTTATTACTTAGTGTTACGGTTGCCTCCAGGCTGGCTGGAAGTTGGACCGTAGAAAAGGATGCTCCTAGCGCTCACCAAAGAATCATCAGCACCATAGTCAGCAATCCCTGTAGTGATATTAGCTGAAGCTGTCCCCTACAAACATGAGTCAAAGCTGCAAGTTAGAGGGACAGAAAATAGGTCTGATGTGCTGGAGCACACAGCCTCCTTTTTATTGAGGTTACATGCAAACAGGACACTCTCAGGGGGAGGCATAAAATCCCCCATCACACATTTGATATTAGATAGAGAGACACTCCCTTTGACAGGCCACAACATTTACTTCAGCAGATAACATTACACACAATAAAACAATGCAGTCCACCTTATCAATACTAGTCTGATTAGACAATGGGAAAGTTGATCACTAAACCTAATTAGAGCTAATCCCAGCAGACTTGTATGTAGAATAGGTTTCTTGAAGCTGAACAAAATTTAACTCTTAATGGCACACAATGAAACTGAACCAAGTGGGAGAAAGCCAGGGACAAGTCATTTCACAGGTCTGGGGACATAGTCTTAAAGGGGGCATTGTTCACCAGAGTCACAATATGTCCCCAGACGTTTCCCAAAGGGCCACACACACCCAACAAAAGTCAATATACTCTCAGGGGCACAATCTTCCAGGGGCCATAGTCATGAGGAAGGAGGCTGGCAAATAGGCTTCTCCAAAATCCAGGGAAGCAGGGCAACCTTCCATTTAAAGGGCCAGTCACAAATAGCAGTTTGTAACATATCTCCCCTTTTGGAGGGAGACTAACAAGGCACCTGACCTTCTGTCGGTCAGTGCCTAAGTTAGTCTCGCAACCCACCCACAAATAAACACTAGCAGCAAAGCAGCCCCCCCACAACAAGTAGCACTGGCCTGTAGGTTCCAGGTTATAGGATGAAAGTGTAGCATCCTCTGCCTTCCTGGCGCAGCTGTGCAAATAGCTGATGGTACTTGGGGGGCAGAGGCCAGCGGCACTCTGCCCTGGTGCCAGCGCTTCTGCTGGGGTGAGGGGTTTGCAGGCCAGTCCTGTAACAAGGGGGTCTGTAGGGCAGAGGCCAGCAGCGTTCTGTTCTGATGCCAGCTCTTCTGCTGGGGGAATTGGGGCATAGTCCTGCCCGGTGGCAAAGGGAACGTGGGGGTCAGTGGGGGTTAACATCTCCACTGTTAACCCTGGGCCCAAGTTAGGAGTTAGCTGGGGAGGGGGAGATTGGCTTACCTCCTCCTCCTGATACTCCGGTGGCCGTTGGGAAGGGAGGTCGATGCTCTCCGCTTCCTGTGGAACATGCTGCGGCTGGGGAGAGAGACCGGTTGTCTCCTCTCCCTGGAAGGCACACTCCGGCTGGGGAGGGAGGTCGATGCTCTCCCCTCCCTGTAGCTGGGTCTGTCGCTGGGGATCTGGGCCGCCTGCCCAGCATCCCTGTAGGGCCGGTAGAGAGACTGCGGTCCCATCTCCACCTGCCTGCTGGGGGTCCTCCCAGGACCAGTCTATGAGGCCTGCTGCCTCTGGTATCTCTGGCTGGGGAAGGGGACTGGTTGTCTCTTCCCTCTGCACGGTATACTGCCGCTGGGGAGGGAGGTCGCTGCTCTCCTCTCCCTGTAACTCTGGCTGCCGCTGGGAAGGGAGGTCGTTGCTCTCCGCTCCCTGTGACTCACTTTCTCGCTGGAGACCAGGTGTCCAGACCCTCAAACTCCACAGTTGGCGCTCAAAAGCTCGTGCCGCTTTGTTCTCCGTATCCAATTCCCGGATGATGTGACTGACTACCTCCTGTGCAGGGTCTGGACCATATCGGACTAGCCGCCTCTTTACCTCTGGAACGAAATCCGCGCCCTCATAGCGACGGATCAGGTTGAGGTGCTCTTCACAGGGTTCTGAATAGTGTCTTGTCAGCTCCATGCTGCTGTAGGTAGGGACGCTGCGCAGTGGCTAGCGTTGCCCTCAATAACTCTCCTACGATACCAGTGCTGTTGTGGTGCTGCTCCTTGCGCTAGGATGCTATCCCACCGCTGCCGCCAAATGTTACGGTTGCCTCCAGGCTGGCTGGAAGTTGGACCGTAGAAAAGGATGCTCCTAGCGCTCACCAAAGAATCATCAGCACCATAGTCAGCAATCCCTGTAGTGATATTAGCTGAAGCTGTCCCCTACAAACATGAGTCAAAGCTGCAAGTTAGAGGGACAGAAAATAGGTCTGATGTGCTGTAGCACACAGCCTCCTTTTTATTGAGGTTACATGCAAACAGGACACTCTCAGGGGGAGGCATAAAATCCCCCATCACACATTTGATATTAGATAGAGAGACACTCCCTTTGACAGGCCACAACATTTACTTCAGCAGATAACATTACACACAATAAAACAATGCAGTCCACCTTATCAATACTAGTCTGATTAGACAATGGGAAAGTTGATCACTAAACCTAATTAGAGCTAATCCCAGCAGACTTGTATGTAGAATAGGTTTCTTGAAGCTGAACAAAATTTAACTCTTAATGGCACACAATGAAACTGAACCAAGTGGGAGAAAGCCAGGGACAAGTCATTTCACAGGTCTGGGGACATAGTCTTAAAGGGGGCATTGTTCACCAGAGTCACAATATGTCCCCAGACGTTTCCCAAAGGGCCACACACACCCAACAAAAGTCAATATACTCTCAGGGGCACAATCTTCCAGGGGCCATAGTCATGAGGAAGGAGGCTGGCAAATAGGCTTCTCCAAAATCCAGGGAAGCAGGGCAACCTTCCATTTAAAGGGCCAGTCACAAATAGCAGTTTGTAACACTTAGTATAACCTTATGTATGTCCCATCAAGTCTACACATATTACGTTACTTATTACTTAGTATAGCCTTATGTATGTCACATCAAGTCTACACATATTACATGTTACTTATTACTTAGGATAGCCTTATGTATGTCCCATCAAGACTACACATATTACATGTTACTTATTACTTAGTATAGCCTTATGCATGTCCCATCAAGTCTACACATATTACATGTTACTTATTACTTAGTATAGCCTTATGCATGTCCCATCAAGTCTACACATATTACATGTTACTTATTACTTAGTATAGCCTTATGCATGTCCCATCAAGTCTACACATATTACATGTTACTTATTACTTAGTATAACCTTATGTATGTCCTATCAAGTCTACACATATTACATGTTACTTATTACTTAGTATAACCTTATGTATGTCCTATCAAGTCTACACATATTACATGTTACTTATTACTTAGTATAACCTTATGTATGTCCTATCAAGTCTACACATATTACATGTTACTTATTACTTAGTATAGCCTTATGCATGTCCCATCAAGTCTACCCATATTACATGTTACTTATTACTTAGTATAGCCTTATGCATGTCACATCAAGTCTACACATATTACATGTTACTTATTACTTAGTATAGCCTTATGTATGTCCCATCAAGTCTACACATATTACATGTTATTATTACTTAGTATAGCCTTATGCATGTCACATCAAGTCTACACATATTACATGTTACTTATTACTTAGTATAACCTTATGTATGTCCCATCAAGTCTACACATATTACATATTACTTATTACTTAGTATAGCCTTATGTATGTCCCATCAGGTCTACACATAATACATGTTACTTATTACTTAGTATAGCCTTATGCATGTCCCATCAAGTCTACACATATTACATGTTACTTATTACTTAGGATAGCCTTATGCATGTCCCATCAAGTCTACACATATTACATGTTACTTATTACTTAGTATAACCTTATGTATGTCCCATCAAGTCTACACATATTACATGTTACTTATTACTTAGGATAGCCTTTTGTATGTCCCATCAAGTCTACACATATTACATGTTACTTATTACTTAGGATAGCCTTATGCATGTCCCATCAAGTCTACACATATTACATGTTACTTATTACTTAGGATAGCCTTATGCATGTCCCATCAAGTCTACACATATTACATATTACTTATTACTTAGTATAGCCTTATGTATGTCCCATCAAGTCTACACATATTACATGTTACTTATTACTTAGGATAAGCCTTATGTATGTCCCATCAAGACTACACATATTACATGTTACTTATTACTTAGTATAGCCTTATGCATGTCCCATCAAGTCTACACATATTACTGTTACTTATTACTTAGTATAGCCTTATGTATGTCCCATCAAGTCTACACATATTACTGTTACTTATTACATAGTATAGCCTTATGTATGTCCCATCAAGTCTACACACATTACATGTTACTTATTACTTAGTATAACCTTATGTATGTCCCATCAAGTCTACACATATTACATGTTACTTATTACTTAGTATAGCCTTATGTATGTCCCATCAAGTCTACACATATTACAGGTTACTTATTACTTAGGATAACCTTATGTATGTCCCATCAAGTCTACACATATTACAGGTTACTTATTACTTAGGATAACCTTATGTATGTCCCATCAAGTCTACACATATTACATGTTACTTATTACTTAGTAAAGCCTTATGTATGTCCCATCAAGTCTACACATATTACAGGTTACTTATTACTTAGTATAACCTTATGTATGTCCCATCAAGTCTACACATATTACATGTTACTTATTACTTAGGATAGCCTTATGCATGTCCCATCAAGTCTACACATATTACATGTTACTTATTACTTAGTATAGCCTTATGCATGTCCCATCAAGTCTACACATATTACTGTTACTTATTACTTAGGATAGCCTTATGCATGTCCTATCAAGTCTACACATATTACATGTTACTTATTACTTAGTATAGCCTTATGCATGTCCCATCAAGTCTACACATATTACGTGTTACTTATTACTTAGTATAACCTTATGTATGTCCCATCAAGTCTACACATATTACATGTTACTTATTACTTAGTATAGCCTTATGTATGTCCCATCAAGTCTACACATATTACGTGTTACTTATTACTTAGTATAGCCTTATGTATGTCCCATCAAGTCTACACATATTACGTGTTACTTATTACTTAGTATAGCCTTATGCATGTCCCATCAAGTCTACACATATTACTGTTACTTATTACTTAGTATAACCTTATGCATGTCCTATCAAGTCTACACATATTACATGTTACTTATTACTTAGTATAGCCTTATGCATGTCCCATCAAGTCTACACATATTACGTGTTACTTATTACTTAGTATAACCTTATGTATGTCCCATCAAGTCTACACATATTACATGTTACTTATTACTTAGTATAGCCTTATGTATGTCCCATCAAGTCTACACATATTACGTGTTACTTATTACTTAGTATAGCCTTATGTATGTCCCATCAAGTCTACACATATTACGTGTTACTTATTACTTAGTATAACCTTATGTATGTCACATCAAGTCTACACATATTACATGTTACTTATTACTTAGTATAGCCTTATGTATGTCCCATCAAGTCTACACATATTACGTGTTACTTATTACTTAGTATAACCTTATGTATGTCCCATCAAGTCTACACATATTACATGTTACTTATTACTTAGTATAACCTTATGCATGTCCTATCAAGTCTACACATATTACATGTTACTTATTACTTAGTATAGCCTTATGCATGTCCCATCAAGTCTACACATATTACGTGTTACTTATTACTTAGTATAACCTTATGTATGTCCCATCAAGTCTACACATATTACATGTTACTTATTACTTAGTATAACCTTATGCATGTCCTATCAAGTCTACACATATTACATGTTACTTATTACTTAGTATAGCCTTATGCATGTCCCATCAAGTCTACACATATTACGTGTTACTTATTACTTAGTATAACCTTATGCATGTCCTATCAAGTCTACACATATTACATGTTACTTATTACTTAGTATAACCTTATGTATGTCCCATCAAGTCTACACATATTACATGTTACTTATTACTTAGTATAACCTTATGCATGTCCTATCAAGTCTACACATATTACATGTTACTTATTACTTAGTATAGCCTTATGCATGTCCCATCAAGTCTACACATATTACGTGTTACTTATTACTTAGTATAACCTTATGTATGTCCCATCAAGTCTACACATATTACATGTTACTTATTACTTAGTATAACCTTATGTATGTCCCATCAAGTCTACACATATTACATGTTACTTATTACTTAGTATAGCCTTATGTATGTCCCATCAAGTCTACACATATTACATGTTACTTATTACTTAGTATAGCCTTATGCATGTCCCATCAAGTCTACACATATTACTGTTACTTATTACTTAGTATAGCCTTATGTATGTCCCATCAAGTCTACACATATTACTGTTACTTATTACTTAGGATAACCTTATGTATGTCCCATCAAGTCTACACACATTACATGTTACTTATTACTTAGTATAACCTTATGTATGTCCCATCAAGTCTACACATATTACATGTTACTTATTACTTAGTATAGCCTTATGTATGTCCCATCAAGTCTACACATATTACGTGTTACTTATTACTTAGTATAACCTTATGTATGTCCCATCAAGTCTACACATATTACATGTTA
This sequence comes from Bombina bombina, assembly GCF_027579735.1. NCBI lineage: Eukaryota > Metazoa > Chordata > Amphibia > Anura > Bombinatoridae > Bombina > Bombina bombina. The sequence continues at coordinate 7,526,157 of NC_069507.1, forward strand.
CTTATTACTTAGTATAGCCTTATGTATGTCCCATCAAGTCTACACATATTACAGGTTACTTATTACTTAGTATAGCCTTATATATGTCACATCAGGGTATACATATTTATTTTCTGTAATTTTGGTTGGTTGTGTTTTATATTACAAAACCTCAATGAAAATGTAATTACAACAACAGTTAGCCCATTCCATGATCCATTTCCGGCAAGTGTCTTGCAAATATAGGTCTGTAACTTTCTTGTCCTTATATTGTTACAGATATGGGAGAGTTTCTGAATGAAGATGAGAGGAAAACGTCACCACATGGCCAGGCGGCGGTTCTAAGCCAACCACATATTGTCAGTGACCCCCAACCTCAGGTCACATGGTTTAAGGATGGGCACAAAATCATCCCGAGTAGACGAGTGTAAGTTCTTGTTACCACTGTGCTTTTTTGTAGTATATGTTAATGCTGCTAATAATAACGATACAGAGTCCTTTTACATTGGTCTTGCTGTAAATAGGCTTTTTGGATTTTGCTGAGAATTACTTGCTCACAAACCTAGAATTGCAGCTTATTTTCTCTCTTTTACTGGCAGCTGGATTTGCTTTATTGTAATTAGCAGTTCACCCACTCAGAGCATGGCAGTTATTCACTGATTAGCTGCACTTTACGTGACTGGCGTTATATACAACTGCTCTCAGACCTGAGGTCTAGTACTATTTTATAGAGGATTTTCTGCAACTCACTAAGTACACAAAGACACAACACCAACTCATATTGTTCCCAGCTCTACAGACTGACTAGCACACAATACCTCTGCACCGCACAAACTTACACTGCACAACACTACTAGCACCACAGCTCACGATTATACAACACCGCTTAATTTGCACTGCACAACACTACTAGCACCACAGCTCACGATTACACAGCACCTCTTAATTTGCACTGCACAACATTACTAGCACCACAGCTCACGATTATACAAAACCGCTTAATTTGCACTGGACAACACTACTAGCACCACAGCTCACGATTATACAACACCGCTTAATTTGCACTGGACAACACTACTAGCACCACAGCTCACGATTACACAGCACCGCTTAATTTGCACTGGACAACACTACTAGCACCACAGCTCACGATTACACAGCACCTCTTTATTTGCACTGCACAACACTACTAGCACCACAGCTCACGATTATACAACACCGCTTAATTTGCACTGGACAACACTACTAGCACCACAGCTCACGATTACACAGCACCGCTTAATTTGCACTGGACAACACTACTAGCACCACAGCTCACGATTACACAGCACCTCTTTATTTGCACTGCACAACACTACTAGCACCACAGCTCACGATTACACAGCACCTCTTTATTTGCACTGCACAACACTACTAGCACCACAGCTCACGATTATACAACACCGCTTAATTTGCACTGGACAACACTACTAGCACCACAGCTCACGATTACACAGCACCTCTTTATTTGCACTGCACAACACTACTAGCACCACAGCTCACGATTACACAGCACCAAACAATTTGTACTGCACAACATTACTAGCACCACAGCTCACGATTATACAACACCGCTTAATTTGCACTGGACAACACTACTAGCACCACAGCTCACGATTATACAACACCGCTTAATTTGCACTGGACAACACTACTAGCACCACAGCTCACGATTATACAACACCGCTTAATTTGCACTGGACAACACTACTAGCACCACAGCTCACGATTACACAGCACTGCTTAATTTGCACTGGACAACACTACTAGCACCACAGCTCACGATTACACAGCACCTCTTTATTTGCACTGCACAACACTACTAGCACCACAGCTCACGATTAAACAGCACCTCTTTATTTGCACTGCACAACACTACTAGCACCACAGCTCACGATTATACAACACCGCTTAATTTGCACTGGACAACACTACTAGCACCACAGCTCACGATTACACAGCACCGCTTAATTTGCACTGGACAACACTACTAGCACCACAGCTCACGATTACACAGCACCTCTTTATTTGCACTGCACAACACTACTAGCATCACAGCTCACGATTACACAGCACTGCTTAATTTGCACTGGACAACACTACTAGCACCACAGCTCACGATTACACAGCACCGCTTAATTTGCACTGCACAACACTACTAGCACCACAGCTCACGATTATACAACACCGCTTAATTTGCACTGGACAACACTACTAGCACCACAGCTCGCGATTATACAACACCGCTTAATTTGCACTGGACAACACTACTAGCACCACAGCTCACGATTACACAGCACCTCTTTATTTGCACTGCACAACACTACTAGCACCACAGCTCACGATTACACAGCACCGCTTAATTTGCACTGCACAACACTACTAGCACCACAGCTCACGATTACACAGCACCGCTTAATTTGCACTGCACAACACTACTAGCACCACAGCTCACGATTACACAGCACCAAACAATTTGTACTGCACAACACTACTAGCACCACAGCTCACGATTACACAGCACCGCTTAATTTGCACTGCACAACACTACTAGCTCCACAGCTCACGATTACACAGCACCTCTTAATTTGCACTGCACAACACTACTAGCACCACAGCTCACGATTACACAGCACCGCTTAATTTGCACTGCACAACACTACTAGCTCCACAGCTCACGATTACACAGCACCTCTTAATTTGCACTGCACAACACTACTAACACCACAGCTCATGATTACACAGCACCGCTTAATTTGCATTGCACAACACTACTAGCACCACAGCTCACGATTATACAACACCTCTTAATTTGCACTGCACAACACTACTAGCACCACAGCTCACGATTACACAGAACCGCTTAATTTGCACTGCACAACACTACTAGCACCACAGCTCATGATTACACAGCACCTCTTAATTTGCACTGCACAACACTACTAGCACCACAGCTCACGATTACACAGCACCAAACAATTTGTACTGCACAACACTACTAGCACCACAGCTCACGATTACAAAGCACCACTTAATTTGCACTGCACAACACTACTAGCTCCACAGCTCACGATTACACAGCACCGCTTAATTTGCACTGCACAACACTACTAGCACCACAGCTCACGATTACACAGCACCGCTTAATTTGCACTGCACAACACTACTAGCTCCACAGCTCACGATTACACAGCACCTCTTAATTTGCACTGCACAACACTACTAGCACCACAGCTCACGATTACACAGCACCACTTAATTTGCACTGCACAACAATACTAGCACCACAGCTCACGATTACACAGCACCTCTTAATTTGCACTGCACAACACTACTAGCACCACAGCTCACGATTACACAGCACCGCTTAATTTGCACTGCACAACACTACTAGCACCACATCTCA